>NC_088418.1:14788341-14863341 GCF_034236695.1 Oncorhynchus nerka
CTCTCTCTCCTCTCTCTCTCTCCCTCTCTCTCTCGCCCTCTCCCTCTCTCCCCCTCTCCCTCTCTCCCCTCTCTCTCTCGCCCTCTCCCTCTCTCCCTCTCTCCCCCTCTCTCTCTCGCCCTCTCCCTCTCTCGTTCTCTTAAACAGGTGGGTGTTTTATTTGATCTGCTTTATAGATCCCACTTCTAATATAAGAGAGCTTTAATATACTAATATATAGAGATGCTGGTTTTAATATCACAACTGTGAGCTATTTAGGTGGGCAACGTGTGAAACCAGCGTTGGGTGAATCGAGGATATCTCTATATATTTCAGGATATCTGACATTTTATAGATATAAGCAGTGGACATGCTCCAGATACACATGTCATGCCTACTCCCGCTCCTCATTTTTGCTTGTTGTTGCCAGTTTACTCATTATTACGTACACCTGTCACCCTCATTACGCGCACCTGCGCATTATGAGACTCGCCTGGACTCCATCACCGTCCTGATTACCTCCCCTATATCTGTCACTCTCTTTGGTTCTTTCCCCAGGCGTTATTGTTTCTGTTTATGTGTTTCATGTTGTGTTTCTTGTCTTGTCTATTAAATTCACTCCCTGTACACGTTACGATACAGAGCTAGGACATTCTCCCTAGTGATAGTTTCTTCATGCATCCAATCCCTGCGACCATATGAGTCCAGGGAGATATGTGGGGTGAGATGTGTCCAAGACACCCAACTGATGTGAGTGTACCCGCATACATATTTGTAGAATATGCTAACTCGAGATGGGGTGTTTCAACATGCTGACATATCTAAGCCTTTACACTTAGGCATGAACTAATCCACATGTTTTTTTAAATGTGTCATATTTGTACTAATTTCCTGATCATTTATTTATCTGGAAAAAAATATTTAAAACATCATAATTAAGTAGATATCCTTACATGATATGTAATATTCATCCTTGTACATTATGTCTGACCGAAAATTATCAAAATCTGACTGATTGAAATGTCAAGCTCCCAAAGTATTTGACCTGCTCAGATGCTGAAAGACATTGTGCTTCTTCACATGAAGGTGGCATATCTGAGCATACATTTGCACCGTATTCAGTTGTAGGCTATATGAGGCACGGAAAGGCAAACATTGTCATATTTAATCTAAATTGCTATTTCCAAAGCACATCTCTGCTATTTCTGTTTTAGAAATTGCAGCATAGCAAATCCAGAGCTCCAATCACAACACATGTTTCCTGGAAAGATGAAAGCGTAGGCTCACATGTATTTTATTTATTTAACAAAAAATAAAAGTTGCACACCCTCAATATCCCTTCCTGCCTTGTTTGTTATGGACGATGGCTGCAGATTGGGTTGTCAGTGGCGGTCCCTTGCAGTACAGACCCTACCTGGTGGTAGTGTTGGTCTGTGATCCACTCCAAGCTGTCAATGGATAAATCATGAATCAAAATTGGGTTGATATTGCAAGAAGATATTTTAATTTCACATAATCATACCACATGTCATTCATGACAAGGAAACTAACTGGAAACTAGCTTGCTTGCTAGTCAAGTTTCTAGTTAGCTAGCTAGCTTAGTTAGGTAGCTAGCTTATATTAACCAATAATACAGAATATGCCTAAACGTTTTTAAAAGTATGTGGACTTGTTTTGGAATGAGTTGAACTGCAGAGTGAAGGAAAAGCAGCCAACAAGTGCTCGGCATATGTGAGAACTCCTTCGAGACTGTTGGTAAAGCATTCCAGGTGAAGCTGGTTGAGAGAAAGCCAATAGGGTACAAAGCTGTCATCAAGGCAAAGGGTGTCTACTTTGAAGAGTCTAAAATCTAAAATAGATTTTGATTTGTTTAACACTTTTTTGGTCACTATTATTCTACAATGTAGAAATTAGTCAAAAATAATGAAAAATCCTTGAAGGACTAGGTGTGTCCAAACTTTTGACTGTTACTGTATTAATATTATTATTACGTTTATTTTTTAATTCAATGGCGGCCGTGGTGCCGCCGAGAAAGTAAGAGCCATTAAGATAAAGTAGAGACACGTCCTGTTGTCTGTCTGGAGGCATGAAGGAATGCCTACAGCGGCTAGTATTAACTGCTCATTATCTCCCACATCATTATCTCTCTTTCTTTCTCTATCCCTCCCTTCCTCTTTTTGTGTCTCTCTCTTCCACCAGCTCTTGCTGTGCTGTCTTTCTCTCCCTCCCTCCCTATCTTCCTCCCTCTTTCCCTCCCTCCCTTTCTCCCTCCCTCCCCTGTAGAGTGTAATCATGAGAGTGATCAGTCGCGCTGTGTCTCAGGGCTGAGTGAGATATTACCTGAACGATTGGGATGATTAATCGCAACTCGTTTTTAAAACACTAAATGGTACCTGGAGGCCGAAGCAGTTCTTCTCTCACTCGAAGTTAATCTCCTGAGTCCAAACAGAAGTTTAAAGTTTCAAGTTTTATTAGTTGTATGTACGGGATAGACATGGTATACAACACCAACATAAAGTGCGTGGCTCAGTAGAATATAATACATATTTTAGCACAAGTATAATACATTAAAAAAATAAGACAAAAGAATCTGTGGCTTTTCCATATCATATGGTGGCCGGTTTCCTAGACCAAGATTTAGCCTGTTCACGGGCCAAAAAGCATTCAAAGGATATTGGATACTCTCCATTGTGCTGTTCAGACCATGACGTATAGATTCAATATACCTCTCCCGTTACCTCATCTCATTTTGACACTATGATCGACGCCTCCTCTATCCTCGCCACTCATACTTTGACCTTGAGTGAGTGTCCAATGAGAGTGCCCTGGGATGGATGGACCTGTGATGGTGATGGTAGGAGCATTGTATGGTGGGTAATGGGAAAGAAACATATTGGGTGCATTGCAACCAACAGGCAAAATGTAGCGCTGTGCTACGCATTACCTCTGGATTTCTTCAAACTAACGTGAGATTACATTACACCTTAAAGATGTGTTTGCAACCAAATACCAACAATAATAAATCAGCAGATTAGTTGATCTCTGTTGTTACCATGTCATGTGATTATGATACCAGACAGCTGTTCTCAACTCTCGCCCCCAATGAAATATCAACCTATCGGAGCATTGGAAACTGTAAGGCTGATAATACGTTTTTAAAAATACTTATGAGAATATAGAAGTAGTAGGCCTATATTTCATTCAAACGTTTCACCTTAAATGACAAAATATACTGAACAAAAATACAAACACAACATGTTACAATTTCAAAGATTTTACTGAGTTACAGTTCATATAAGGAAATCAATTCAAATAACTACATTAGGCCCTAATCTTTGGCTTTCACATGACTGGGCAGGGGTGCAGCCATGGTCCTAGGAGGGTATAGGCCCACCCACTTGGCAGCCATACCCTCCCACTGTGGAGCCAGGCCTAGCCAACCCCAACCGATCCCACACGTGAAGAAGCTGGATGGGGAGGCCCTGGATTGGCATGGTTACGTGTTCTGTAGTTGTCTGGCCGGTTAGAGGTAAATGCTAAATTCTTTAAAACGACGTTAGAGGCCGCTTATGGTAGATAAAGTAATATTAAATTATCTGGCAACAGCTCTCGATGGACTTTCCTGCCAATTTCACACTCCCTCAAAACTTGAGACATCTGTGGCATTGTGTTGTGTGCCAAAATTGCCCATTTTAAAGTGGCATTTTATTGTCCCCAGCACAAGGTGCACCTGTGTAATGATCATGCCGTTTAGCTCCTTGATATGTCACACCTGTCAGGTGGATGGATTATCTTGGCGAAATAGAAATGTTCACTAACAGAGATATTAACCAATTTGACAAAAATATGATGATCTAAATGAATCACAATTGATTTGATTTAGTAACACATCTCAGACAGTCCTGGCCTGGGATATCTTATTAAGAAATGACTGTACCAGACCATTTTCTTTTAAAGACAGTTGTATTTAATGGATTGCATACATTGGAAACGAGTAAAATAAGCTACACAAACATTAGTTTTCCAATTATACAAAGTGTCGGGTAAATTGCCACAGTAGTTTTGCCATGGTAAATTATTTTTATTTATTTCAGTTGTACGGAATGCTTGTCAAATAGATAAATCACCCTTAGTCTGGTCAAAAAGGACGAAGTTGTTCTGATTACAATACCAACCAGAGGGCGAACTTATTTTGAAATACTTTGGTTACAAGCAGGACTATGGTAACACCGACATCATCTTTTAGGGAGCGCTAATGAGGTGACCAAGAATGGTTGCAATTGAGATCAGCTGTGCAAGTGAATTTAGAACATATTGATAGTTTAAAGACAGACAAGCTGCCGATAACTTATTGGGAGGAAAATGGCAGAAGCGGATGTTCTGTTTGAAACAGATGAGCGGAGATGAGAGTGAGAGGAATTGAAAACTACTCAATCAAAACCTAGTTCTGAGTCTTTTTTTTTGGTTGGAATAAGGGTTTTGGATCAATGTTGTTTCCTGGGAGATCTGTTTGAAGTCTCTATTAAAGTTGTGGAATGCGTTGGATGAGGTGGCATCGACGAGAATAATGAGAAGGGGGCTTATTTCATTTTTTGTGTTTCTATCGAACAGAAGGAGCGTGCTTTGAACCTGAAGAAGTCAGATTGGAATGTATCGTTTGTGGTTCTTTGTCTATCAAAGGCCGTAATCTTTGAGGTGGCGCTAGAAGTAAATGCAAAGGATATACGTGAAGAATTGGATCAAGTGGTTGTTGCACAACGACTGACACGCATGATAGATGGAGTGCTAAAGCCGCAACGACTGACCCGCCTGGTAGATGGAGTGCTGAAGCCACAGCGACTGACCCGCCTGGTGGATGGAGTGCTGAAGCCACAGCAACTGACCCGCCTGGTAGATGGAGTGCTGAAGCCACAGCTACTGACCCGCCTGGTAGATGGAGTGCTGAATCCACAGCGACTGACCCGCCTGGTAGATGGAGTGCTGAAGCCACAGTGACTGACCCGCCTGGTAGATGGAGTGCTGAAGCCACAGCGACTGACCCGCCTGGTAGATGGAGTGCTGAAGCCACAGCGACTGACCCGCCTAGTAAATGGAGTGCTGAAGCCACAAGACTGACCCGCCTGGTAGATGGAGTGCTGAAGCCACAACGACTGACCCGCCTGGTAGATGGAGTGCTGAAGCCGCAACGACTGACTCGCCTGGTAGGAGTGCTGAAGCCGCAACGACTGACCCGCCTGGTAGATGGAGTGCTAAAGCCGCAACGACTGACCCGCCTGGTAGATGGAGTGCTGAAGCCACAACGACTGACCCGCCTGGTAGATGGAGTGCTGAAGCCATAGCGACTGACCCGCCTGGTAGATGGAGTGCTGAAGCCACAGTGACTGACCCGCCTGGTAGATGGAGTGCTGAAGCCACAACGACTGACCCGCCTAGTAGATGGAGTGCTGAAGCCACAGCGACTGACCCGCCTGGAAGATGGAGTGCTGAAGCCACTGCGACTGACCCGCCTGGAAGATGGAGTGATGAAGCCAAAACAACTGACCCGCCTGGTGGGAGTGCTGAAGCCACAACGACTGACCCGCCTGGTAGATGGAGTGCTGAAGCCACAGCGACTGACCCGCCTGGTAGATGGAGTGCTGAAGCCACAGCGACTGACCCGCCTGGTAGATGGAGTGCTGAAGCCACAACGACTGACCCGCCTGGTAGATGGAGTGCTGAAGCCACAGTGACTGACCCGCCTGGTAGATGGAGTGCTGAAGCCACAACGACTGACCCGCCTGGTAGATGGAGTGCTAAAGCCACTCAATCCATTCTATTGTTTTTTGATAGTCTCTCCCTTCTCATGTGTATTTGGGTTTTATGAGATTCCCTGTTAGAGCCTTCGTGCCCAAAACCCATGCAGTGTGATAAATGTAAATGTTTTGGCTGTGTGTATGTAGAGTATTATATTCCAGCTGAACCTAAATGCTGCAATTGTGGTGGTGAACATCCAGCCACATTTCTTTGAAGTGTCCTGTTAGGGTGAAATAAACAGAGGTGTTAAGATGAAGGGCTGTCCAGCATGTCTCCTATATGGAGGCAGTGAGAAGAGGAAGGAATGAGGAAGTAATGGTAGTAGGAGTAGAAACACCACATGATTTTCCTTGTCTACAGAGAGATCCTGACATGTTGCATGTTAACAAGGTGGACTTTGTAGAGTGTAATACTTTGTTTATCAACTGCACAGCGCAAACTGACAGGAAATTTGAGAAAATGTTTTTGGGGACTCAGGGACAAGGAATCCTGTTGATGAATGCGCCGTCCTCACAGGCACCCGAGCCTGTTTAGGCATGTGATTTGAATGTGACTGAAGGAGTGGGATGGTTGTTTTGATTTATTTCTGTTGTATTACCTCACTGTATTACCTTCCCCGCAATGGAATAAAAAATAATACAGTAGTTGGCGGCAATACACCAATAGGTGTAGTCTGCCATAAAACTTTAAAGAAGAAGAAGATCTAGTGGCCATTAATGGTTGCAATTAGCCCTGGATAGCTTGACACCCCCACACTATCATTGACAGGCGATGTGATTAACCTTAGCCTTAACATTAACCTTCAATCTTCTTTCATCTTTCCATTAAAATAATGTTAATATTAGATTGTCTTAAAGGTAGAGGTGTAAAGTAGCTAATTACAACTACTCTCAATACTATAATTGAGTAGCTTTTCCAAGTGGTTGGGATTTTACTTCTACTTAAGTAAAATTGTATTTTTCAGTACTCTTTCCACCACTGGCTAATGAGTTAAAGAGGGAGGGAGGGAGTGGGGGGGCGGGGTCTGGGTATGGGAAAGAGGAAGTGAGGGAAAGAGGGAGTGAGTGAGAAAAAGATGGAGTAAGTTATTGAAAAAAGAGTGTGAGGGTCAGCCAGTCCCATGGACAAGTATCACAAAACAGAGGGGTGGATGAGTGATTGAATGGTTGAAAGAATTGGACATGTTTATTTCTGGAGTCTGATATTGAAGTCTGGCAACTTTATTGTGTATTGCTTTTTATTCATCAATACATTTTAAATGCTTTAGAAAATATTTTTGTTGCATATAGGTAACCTTGGTGAAATGAGCTAATTATCAAGGTCAATGTTTTTATTTTAAAGGTCCTGAAACAGTCATTCTGAAAAGTACTTTTTCTATCATGGCTGACATTCCTTCTCCGATGTTGGTTACAAGGCGGTACTTATTTAAATTAGGTAAGAGAATATCATGTTACCATTGGTGTATTAAACTGAGAGTTAAGGTGATGTCACCTTGTCCCTTAATAATGAATATAAAGTGTTTGATATGGTGAAGGAGACCAGTAACTTTATGATCAAACTTTAGCAATATATGAAAAACATGATTTTGACTGTTCATGACTTGTAAAAGTAACTCAATTACTTTTACTTTTAAATTGGCAACTTTTTCCTTATAATTGTGTCGTTTTTTTACACCATTAATCGAGTAAAATGTCATTGAAGTACAAGTACTTCTATTTGAGTAGGATATTGCAGTACTCTTTCCATCACTGCTTTAAGGTCCCAGTCTAAAACAGGTTTCACCATTTTCTATCCACTTGTCCCAACAAAATATCCCTCACAGATGTTTACCGTTCATCGTCACTATTATTGCATGCCAACCACCCTAAAATCACTTAAGACGTTAACTAAATATGCAACTTAAAATGATGTGGCTGTAAAATATGACACCACCCCAGTGTTATGACAAAATGTTCTCCCCAGAACTCTTAACCTTCAGTGACATCATCCCGGGGACATCTCGGAGGACAACAACAGGGAGAGAAATGGTGGCGACGGAAGAAGACTATGGTGTTGTGTCATTGCCTTCTCTCTCTCTCCTACCTCTCTCTTTCTCTGTGTCTCTTTCTCTCGTTCTTTTTTCTCTCTCTCTCTCCATCTTCCATCTCCATCTTCTTCTCTGTGTGTATCTCTGTCTCTCCCACTCCATGTCTGGCCTTATACACTATATATACAAATGTATCTGGGCACCCATTCAAATGAGTAGATTTGTCTATTTCAGCCACACCCGTTACCGACAAGTGTATAAATTTGAGCACACAGTCATGCAATCTCCACATACAAACACTGGCAGTAGAATGGCCTTACTCAAGAGCTCAGTGACATTCAACGTGGCACCGTCATACGATGCCACCTTTCCAACAAGTCAGTTCGTCAAATTTCTGCCCTGCTAGAGCTGCACCGGTAAACTATAAGTGCTGTTATTGTGAAGTGGAAACGTCTAGGAGCAACAACGGCTCAGCCGCAAAATGGTAGGCCACACAACCCCACAGAATGGAACCGCTGAGTGCTAAAGCGCGTAGCGCCTAACATTCGTCCATCCTCGGTTGGAACACTCTCTACCGAGTTCCAAATTGCCTCAGGAAGCAACCACAGCACAAGAACTGTGGTATAAAGCTGGCCGCCATTGGACTCTGGAGCAGTGGAATCTCGTTGTCTGGAGTGATGAATCACGTGTCACCATCTGGCAGTCTGACAGACAACTCTGGGTTTGGCGGACGGCAGGAGAACGCTACCTGCCCCAATGCATAGTACCAACTGTAAATTTTGGTGGAAGAGGAATAATGGTATAATGGTATGTTTCGGGCTAGGCCCCTTAGTTCCAGTGAAGGGAAATCTCAATGATACAATGATACAGCACGCAGTGGTATTCTAGACGATTCTGTGCTTCCAACTTTGTGGTAACAGTTTGGGGCACTTTCCGGTTCCAGCATGACAATGTCCCAGTGCACAAAGCGAGGTCCATACAGAAATGGTTTGTTGAGATGTGTGGAAGAACTTGACTGGCCTGCACAGAGCTCTGACCTCATCCCCACCAAACACCTTTGGGATGAATTGGAACACCGACTGCGAGCCAGACCTAATTGCCCAATGTCAGTTCACTAATGCTCTTGTGGCTGAATGGAAGCAAGTCCCCGCAGCAATGTTCCAAAATCTAGTGGAAAGCCTTCCCAGAAGAGTGGAGGCTGTTATAGCAGCAGGTGTCCACAAACTGTTGGTCATGTAGTGTCTGCTCATCTCTACTTCGCCTCTCTCTATTGGTCCTCTTACACCCTCTCCTCCCCCTTCCCCTCACCCATATCTCCTCTCCCTCTCTCTGTCGGTCCTCTTACAAACCTCTCCTCCCCCTTCCCCTCACCCATATCTCCTCTCCCTCTCTCTGTCGGTCCTCTTACACCCTCTCCTCCCCCTCCCCCATATCTCCTCTCCCTCTCTCTATTGGTCCTCTTACACCATCTCCTCCCCCTCCCCCATCCCTCCCTCTCTCTATTGGTCCTCTTACACCCTCTCCTCCCCTCCCCCTCCTCCTTATCTCCTCCCCCCCCCCTCATATCTCCTCTCCCTCTCTCTGTCGGTCCTCTCACACCCTCTCCCCCCACCCCTCCCTCATATCTCCTCTCCCTCTCTCAGTCGGTCCTCTTACACCCTCTCCTCCCCCTTCCCCATATCTCCTCTCCCTCTCTATTCTCTAACACCCTCTTCTCCTCCACCCCCTCCCCCGTATCTCGTCTCCCTCTCTCCAATATCTCTATAGTGTAATCTAGTTAGCCATCAGCCCCATGTGGTTAGTTCATCAGGTGTAGAGGGCACGAGGGGAGGGGGCAGGGGGGGAATGTTTGGGCCGTGCTTTTGTCGGTGCCCCCACTGTCTCCCATCTGTCCCACAGTGCTGTGTGTGTGTGTGTTGATCATTTGAGAGGATCGGTATGACAGCAGGGAGTCAGATGCTCAGCAGCGCTCAGACTTGTTTAAGGGAATGTGTGTGTGTGTGTGTGTGTGTGTGTGTGTGTGTGTGTGTGTGTGTGTGTGTGTGTGTGTGTGTGTGTGTGTGTGTGTGTGTGTGTGTGTGTGTGTGTGTGTGTGCGAGTGTATGTGCAAAAATAAATAAGGTCAGTCCCACTATCATTCATACATTTTTTTATGTGATAAAATCCCCTGAGTAGAGGGATGACGTTTGTATTGGTATGTGTAGCTTCAATTGCGTCTTAGACACACTTATATGTCCTCTTTCACCTTCCTGACAAGGGCAATAGGATTCCTGTGTGACAGATTTACGCCTGTGCCTGCTCTTTGCTCCTGTTACCATTCCTCTGACTCTGTAGGGGGTTGGAGAAGGGGAGTAGGTGGGGGATGAATTGGAGGGGGACAGATGTGTGCAGGAGAAAGGAGGACAGGAGATGGAGATGTAGCAGAGGGTGGTGACGAGGGAGGATGAGGGAAGGAGAAGAGGGGAAACGACGAGGGCGGTATTTTCTGTCATCTGTTGTCTGCTGCACCTGTTGTGTGTGTGTGTGTGTGTGTGTGTGTGTGTGTGTGTGTGTGTGTGTGTGTGTGTGTGTGTGTGTGTGTGTGTGTGTGTGTGTGTGTGTGTGTGTGTGTGTGTGTGTGTGTGTGTGTGTCCTCATATTGTGTAAATATTTTAATTTATTTGAACTTTAATAAACCTTTATTTAACAAGGCAAGTCAGTTAAAGAACAAATTATTTTTTACAATGACGGCCAACCAAAAGGCAAAAGGCCTCCTGCGGGGAAGGGGGCTGGGATTAAAAATAATAAATCAATCAAATATAAATATAAATATAGGACAAAACACACATCAAAACACACATCAAAACACACATCACGACAAGATAGACAACACATAAAACAAAATAATGACGTAATTTATAAATGTGTGCCTTGTGTCTCCCCTACCCCTTTATTTCTAATTTCTCTGTGTTGTGGCTCAGGTTTCTGTATCTGTGAAGGCATAACATGGTTCTCTTCAGTTATCGTTGCTGAGCTGCTCTCTCACGTCCACCTTTCAATCTTAATCCCCCAACACTTAATTTGTGTTTGTGGGGAGGCAGGTAGCCTAGTGGTTAGAGTGTTGGACTAGTAACTGAAAGGTTGGAGATCGAATCCCCGAGCTGACATGGTTAAACTCTGTTGTTCTGCCACTGTTCCTAGGCCGTCATTGAAAAAAGGTAATTGGTTCTTTAACTGACTTGCCTAGTTAAATAAAGGTTAAAAAATTCTGTCAGAGTCATCTTTGTTGAATAGCTGATATAGGAGTCTGATACAAAAATGGCCAGTGTCAGTTTCTCCCTAAATCCCTGTGGGATTGATGTTCACATTTAATCCCATCAACATGATGTCATAGCCTCACTTATTTTGCATGGTTACAGGGTTAATTTTGTGTGGTTAAAGGGTTATTAACACAGAAAAAACTCAAAGAGTTAAGTTTAGGTATTAATTCCCGAGTGGTTAAGGTTAGGGCTATTGTTTGGGGAAGGCTTAAAACAAAATAATGAAAAACAATGTGCTGTTATCATCAAGTACTCTTCCTGCTTGCTAGAGTATTGTGAACTGTTGTGGCGCAGTGGTCTAAGCAGCACACTCTAGCTCCGGAGCTCCTGAGTTGTTATCGACGTCCTCAGGATCTTTTCAGATGTCCTGTTCCGTGGCTGTTTCCAGGCTGCAACCCATACTGTACAGGCTCAGTGTAGTTGCCTCAGATCTATCTCAGTAATGCACACACACATCTCAAATCCCCCCCACCCCCCCACCCCCATCTCTCTCAGCAGTACACACACACACACACACACCTCTCAAATCCCCCCCCACCCACATCTCTCTCAGCAGTACACACACACACACACACACACACACACACACACACACAAACACCTTTCAAATCTTCCCTCATCTCTCTCAGCAGTACGCACACACACACCTTTCAAATCTTCCCTCATCTCTCTCAGCAGTATGCACACACACACCTTTCAAAATCTCCCTCTCATCCCTCTCAGTGGCTGCAGAAAAGCAGGTCCCTGCTAGCTATCAGAGGGGTGTATCCAACCCAGTGTTTTCCCCCTAGGGATGTTGATCACGGCAGAGTGCCATGGTATCACAGAGAAGCTGTGTGGACGGAGTCTGGCCCTGTGCAGTTCTGATGTAAAAGCTATAGCGTGTTTTGTTCTTATCCAAAATGATAACTGAAAACTTCTCAGAATGTCTTATAATTGTTTTGAGTGTTGTTTGTTTGTGGCTGTCTAAAGCCCTTAAGGAAAAAGCACATGAATTGAACTCTCGTTATCACGTGATTTCATGTGAAGTTAATGTGATTATGCTGAAGCAACATGTGAGCACATAAAACTACAGGTGACAACATGTGAGAACATGAGCTCAACTTAATTAATGTAATGTGAAATTAAAGAGATGAAGATGAAACATTTCAACGTGTGATAGCATAAAACTACAGGTGACAACATGTGAGAACATGAGCTCAACTTAATTAATGTAATGTGAAATTAAAGAGGATGAAACATTGTTTCATAACACTACACATGTCAAAAGAGTTGAGCACACATGTTAACAAAATGTTTGACAACATGAAGATGAAACATTTCAACGTGTGTGATACCATGAAAGTACATGGGACAACATGTGAAAGACGAAATGTCAAATGTGACCCGTTTCAAGAAGCTGGGCGTACGTCACACGTCACTACTTCACAGGAGAGGCAATTGAATGAGTTTTTGAGCAGAAATGCCTTCCGGAAACATGTGTACATTCATGTGCCTTCATATCAAACTTGTATGCTGTCTGTAAATACAAATATAATTGTGAAATTACGAGCCTAGTTGGATTAGTCACGGAAAAAGAGCTAGCCATGATTGCTGAGATAATGGATGGGCCGGACATGCCGAGAGATGAGTTCGGATTGGTCTGCTATGTAGCATGCTTCTGTCTATAATCCTTGCTACTGCCACTTAAAAAAAAAAAGATATATAACAATAGCCATTATTTTCAATGACGGCCTAGGAACAGTGGGTTAACTGCCTGTTCAGGGGCAGAACGACAGATTTGTACCTTGTCAGCTCGGGGATTTGAACTTGCAACCTTCCGGTTACTAGTCCAACACTCTAACCACTAGGCGCCCCTGCCGCCCCAATGAAGAGTGTCAAGTTTTTTTACATAGGCAAGTCAGTTAGGAACAAATTCAAATGTTCAATGATGTCCTAGGAACAGTGGGTTAACTGCATTGTTCAGGGGCAGAATGAGATTTACCTTGTCAGCTCAGGGATTCAATTTTTCCAACTTTAGGTTACTCGTCCAACACTCTAACCACTAGGCTACTATATATAGATAGATGTATGTATGTATGTATGTATGTATGGATGGATGGATGGATGGATGGATGGATGGATGTACGTATGGATGTATGGATGTAAATATTTACATGTATGTATGTTGATTCAAAGTACAATTGTAAGTCAACCATCTGAAATAGGATTGAGAGTTTTCTCAACATTTGGGCATATAGCTGAACCAACATACATGCTCAAGTTGAATTGTATGTTCACTTAACTTTTAATTTGATGTTGAGTAAATCATTTGTTCTACCTTATTTGATTATTTCCCAGTGTAAAATGTATTACAATACATATATCACAAGGCCTTTGTTTGAGGGCATAGATACACCCTAACACAATGGTGTAAAACATTAAGCCTGCAAGTCACATTATTCTGCCTTGACAGTATGAGGTTAATCAACAATTGGAACCATCACTTGGATATGTTTTACTCTCATGCTGGGTTTACCTAGCACAGGGGTGTCAAGTTCATCCCATGTAGGTTCCAGTGTCTACAGATTTTTGTGTTTTGCTTTCAATTAAGACCTAGACAACCAGGTGAGTGGAGTTCTTTACAAATTAGTGACCTTAATTCATGAAACAAGAATAGGGGAAGAGAAAAAAACCTACAGACACTCGGCCCTCTTTGGAATGAGTTTGAAACGTGAACTAGGAGGTGGGTCTTTTTTCAGAGTAACATTTCCAGTGTTGATTCAGGACTTAAATGAACTCTGTAAGTGTGAAATTAACTATCCTTGGTGTAAAATAGGGTTGGTGTTAATAACCAGAGCTAAGTGTGAGAGTGCGATTGTGTCAGTTTTACACTGTGGAGAGTAAAACAGTTTCATCAAAACCACGCCCATCATTACCATATTTCCCAGCATGCTCTACAGCAGGTAGATTTTTAGGATTGTTTTTATGCGTTTTGTTCTTGCAAATACATTGATTGATTGATTCATCTTATGCTACACAAAGATAAATAACACATTTTGGTAAACTAATCTAATCAGTTACTTAGATGAATTGCACCTGTTACTGATTGTTCCAGTTTAAATGATTTAGATAGTATCCTTTTTAAATGTTTATAACCCTAACTGTCATTCTAAGTGCAGGTTGTGGGTAAATGAACAATCCTAACTCTAGGTTACTCGTCCAACACTCTAACCACTAGGCTACCTGTGGTTAGGATGCAGGATGGGCCAAAAAGTACCCAGGTGCATTGCGGTTCACAGTAAATATAAATCAAAACACTATTACTGTAGAAATGTACTGTACAGTGACAAAAATTTACTTCAAAATGAACAGTAATGGCTGACAGTGTAGTTTCATGTTATCACATCACGAAACACATTATTTCACATGTGGAAAATCACATGATTTCACACGACATGTGAAAACGTGACATTGGAACACTTCATGTGACACAATTTACAACCTCAGGATTAGGGGTACACTGACCTTTCTGCTGCACCACAAAGTCTGTAGCAAGCCCCTACACATCCATTACCTATACTCCTGCACTTAGCAAAAGAGCGCCAACTGCCCTGCTATTTTAGTTATCACTTATTCTAACTATTCTCTCATCATTGTTTTAATTGACATATTTCAGCAATGTGAGGGTTTTCTGTATAGTTGTCTAATGTTGGTGAGGTATATCATTCAGGTTTTAATGTTACTCCTGAATTACTATGATAAATACAATCATTTTGACATGATGGCGTAGCAAGAAGATTGAAATGCAGTGAACCAAGCGATTGTGAGTTTAAAATCCCAGGTAAGAACGTTGAATAGTTATTACTGTATGAATAAACACACAAATATATAAGCTGAAAACACTGCTTGTTTAAAGCACTGTGTGTGTGTATCGTAAAGGCTCTTCCTTGATTGCAGGGCATCACCTGTGCAAAAGGTGAATCCGCTTGTGAAAGGTAATGAGATCTCATGTTAAATAAGACAAGTGAAGTGTTCCAAAAAACATGTGACATAATGTGGTTTTTCCTTTAGGGATGCTTGACATTGGAACACTCACTGTGAGTCTGACCTCTGTCTCAGAGAATTTCTTATATCCAATATCTCTTATTCCCCATGCTATACAATACTGCACTCTCTAAATACTAATTAGATTTACTATGTCTTTTGCAAGTGTGCAGTGGCACTGTCTAGAGGATGGTTGTGTCAACATCACATAACCCAATAACCTCAGCACTAAATCTCTCTACCTCGTCTGTGTGTGCGGCATCCTGTCTTCCTGGTGTGTGTGCGTGTGTGTGCGTGCGTGTGTGTGTGTGTGTGCGTGTGTGTGTGTGCGTGTGTGTGTGTGTGTGTGTGCGTGTGTGTGTGTGCGTGTGTGTGTGTGTGTGTGTGTGTGTGTGTGTGTGTGTGTGTGTGTGTGTGTGTGTGTGTGTGTGTGTGTGTGTGTGTGTGTGTGTGTGTGTGTGTGTGTGTGCTCACACGCTGACACGCGCACACACACACACCAGGGACAGCGAGTGGCCACGTGATGTGTGTTATTGTGTCTGTAAAGCTTGGTCCAGTCTAGTAATGTCCTGTCGTTCCGCTGAGTGGATGGGCTCCTGAATAGGTCCATTCTCTTCTGTATCGGTCTATTGCATGCGGTGTGGCTCATTTAAGAAACATATTCTCTCACTCTTTCAATCTCTCTCTCTTTCTATTTCTCTTGCTTTATTTCTCTCTCTATTTCTCTCTCCCTCTCTTTTTCTGTCTCTCGCTCTCTTTCTATCTCTCTCTTTCTATTTCTCTCGCTTTCTATCTCTCTTTCTCTCTCTCAGTGTATATCTCTCTCTCTATCTCTCTCTTTCTATCTCTCTGTCTTACTTTATTTCTTCTGTCTCTGGAGCAGGAAACTATTTTGTCATTCTGAGGTTAAACAAGTCCAGCAGTTTACAAATTCTTTGAAAGAAGATGGCGCCGACAGACAAGGTCGACCTGTTTCTGGCTTCTAGCCAACTTTGCAGCATTTTTGGGGGGGCTATTTCTTTTGCTCAGAACGTTTCATGTATTACAGTTTTCCTCAATTGCTAAAACAACATTTCTGAAACCTTGCTCCATTTCCTGAAAACATTCAACACAAAACCTCATCTTCAAAAACTATTTACATAACCTCTGACTCCTCTTGCAAAATGAAACATTCGCCTCAAACAGTGTTCAAAATCAAACACTGCTCTCAAATCATAAACAAAGTGATCAAAATTATATACACTCTCAAGCAGTCAGTAAACAATACACCGAAAAATAGAAAACACTTTGTTCAAAACATACAATTCTCAGGGAGAAGTACATTTTTAATCTAAAAAAATATTCATATTTTTCCATCATTGTCTTTTGGTGAACGAAAACATGTTCTATCATAGTAGCTCAAAATTGATCAGAAATTACTACTCTGCTTTGCTCTATGTAATTTTGTTTTCTGTTCTTCCTCCTTGTACCCCTATTTTTACAGTGCTGTACCCTGCATCTCACAAACTTTTCCTTTGTCTCTGTGATACTGTAATTCTTGTTCTTTGTTGATATGAACCTGCAACCAGTCAAAATCTATTGAGCAGTCAGTACTGTTAATTTATGGAAAGCACAATGTTCAGGGCCATACAATTTGTCCATTGTACAGTATACAGCCTACAATGCACTGTACTACAGTATCCATTCTCAGACTTTCTCCTTCCCACCTTCAACAACCTGTTTGCTCTCTGAACTGGCTTATATTGGTTGTGTCGCATCATTTGAAGCAGGTTAAATCAATTTTGAGTGGTTGTGTTCAATCAATGACATATGTTCTCTATTTGTATTTGACTGTTGCCACTTGTGTTTACCAGTATGGATGACATTGTGCATTAGAGTGCAGAATGTGTTTTGAGAATGAGAATGTGTTTAGAGTTTTGCTGAAAAGTCTAAGTGAGATCTGCAAATTGTGTGTTACCATGTGAAATGGGTTTTAGGTTTTTAGCAATTGAGAAAAACTGTATTACCTCTGGCCGAAAATAACTTTTTGCACATTAGATCACAGGTCACTCACCTGAAATTTGAGCAGGCATTTTACTTCCCAGATCTGGATCCAGTTTTGGACACACCTACTCATTCCAAGGTTTTTCTTTATTTGTACTATTTTCTACATTGTAGATAAATAGTGAATACATCAACATTATGAAATAACACATATGGAATCGTGTAGTAACCAAAAAAGTGTATTTTAGATTCATAAAAGTAGAGCCCTTTGCACATTCTCACACACATCCTCTCAACCAGCTTCATGAGGTAGTCATCTGGAATGCATTTCAATTAACGGGTATGCCTTGTTAAAAGTTCATTTGTGAAATTTCTTTCCTTCTTAATGCGTTTGAGCCAATCAGTTGTGTTGTGAAAAGGTATGGTTCGTATACAGTAGATATCCCTATTTGGTAAAAGACCAAGTCCATATTATGGCAAGAACAGCTCAAATAAGCAAAGAGAAACAACAGTCCATCATTACTTTAAGGCATGAAGGTCAGTCAATGTGGAACATTTCAAGAGCAATGAAAGTTTCTTGAAGGGCAGCCGCAAAAACCGTCAAGCACAATGATGAAACTGGCTCTCATGAGGATCGCTACATGAAAGGAAGACCCAGAGTTAACTCTGCTGCAGAGGATACGTTCATTAGAGTTGCCAGCCTCAGATATCGACAATCAACTGCACCTCAGATTGCAGCTCAAATAAATGCTTCACAGAGTTCAAGTAACAGACAGACAACTCAACATCAACTGTTCAGAGGAGACTGTGTGAGGTCTCCATGGTCGAATTTCTGCAAAGAAACCACTACTAACGGACACCGATAAGAAGAAGAGACTTGCTTGGGCAAAGAAACACTAGCAATGGACATTAGACCGGTGGAAATCTGTCCTTTGGTCTCATGAGCACAAATTTGAGATTTTTGGTTTCAACCGGCTTGTCTTTGTGAGACTCAAAGTAGGTGAATAGATGATCTCCACATGTGTGTTTCCCACCGTGAAGCACGGAGAAGGAGGTGTGATGGTGTGGGGTTGCTTTTCTGGTGACACTCAGTGGTTTATTTAGAATTCAAGGCACACCTAACAAGCATGGCTACCACAACATTCTACAGTGATGCACCATCCCATCTGGTTTGCGCTTAGTTGTACTATAATTTGTTTTTCAACAGGACAATGACCCAAAACACACCTCCAGGCTGTGTAAGGGCTATTTGAGCAAGAAGGAGAGTGATGGAGTGCTGCATCGGATGACCTAGCTTCTACAATCATCTGACCTCAACCCAATTGAGATGGTTTGTGATGAGTTGGACTGCAGAGTATTGTAGCAGGGAAAGGCATGCCCGCTAGCGGGACACCTCGACAACATCCGGTGAAATTGCAGAGCGCCAAATTCAAATGACAGTATTATAAATATTCAACTTTCATAAAATCACAAGTGCAATACATCAAAATAAAGCTTAACTTCTTGTTAATCCAGCCGCTGTGTCCGATTTCAAAAAGGCTTTACGGCGAAACCATGCGATTATCTGAGGACAGCGCTCCGCATACAAACCCATTGAAAACATATTTCAACCAGGCAGGTGCGACACGAAAGTCAGAAATAGCGATATAATAAATGCCTTACCTTTGATGATCTTCTTCTGTTGGCACTCCGAAAGGTCCCAGTTACATCACAAATGGTCCTTTTGTTCGATAAAGTCCTTCTTTATATCCATAAAAACTCAGTTTAGCTGCCGCGCTTCAGTCGATTATCCACCGGTTTCCCTCCATCAAAATGCATACAAAATGAAGCCCAAACGTTACTAATAAACTTTTCCAAACAAGTCAAACAACGTTTATAATCAAGCCTTAGGTACCCTAATACGTAAATAAACTATAGAATTTAAGACGGAGAATCGTTATTGTCTTTACCGGAGAAAACAAAACAAAGAATGCGCTCTCTTCCACGCGCTTGGAAACACTACAGCCAAAATGGGAGCCACCTAGAAATACTACAGTTTCTGGCTCATTTTTCAGAAAACCCGCTTGAAACTCTTTCTAAAGACTGTTGACATCTAGTGGAAGCCCTAGGAACTGCAATCTGGGAGGACTTTGAAATACTGCCCCCTATCCCAATGAAGTTAAATATAGGAAATCTGAGGAAAATGCTACCGAAATTCTATCAACATGCCTCTTGTGCTACACGCACATCACAAACCCTTGATCATTGCTACTCTCGCTTCCGGGATGGCTACAAGGCCCTCCTCCTTCCTACCTTTTGGCAAATCAGATCACACCTCAATTCTGCTCATCCCCACCTATAGGCAGAAACTTAAATAGGAAGCACTGTTTTCCTAATGTTCTATTAACGATGGCAAGGGCAGACAGGAGCAAAAGTTACATGTGCTAGTTTAGCCAGCTAGTTCAGTACACAACATGCGGGAGCAACACCGTGTGCCAGCTAGCAGAAGGTGTCCCTGCCTCCCGCTAGCCTGCTGTGCTAGCGGGAGGCAGGGGCAACTGATGGAGAGTGTCTTTCGCCCCCACCTGTCACCAACTGTTTTCCCACAGTTCTTTTAATGACGGTGAGGGCATGTGTTCAGCAGGTGGGAGTGAAGGACATGGGAGGCATTCAGCCAATGGGGTGCTTGGAAGGTGGGGAGGGGCGTTCATGCAGGAACCAATGGGATGCTCAGGGGGGGGGGGGGCTGGCAGGAACGCCGGAATTGTGGGCTGCAGTTGCACACTATTGAGTTAAGGACCATATCACCTCCACCTTACCTGACAACCTAGACCCACTGTAATTGGGGAGCATGCTGAGCCCCTCCAGTACTCCCTGGTCACCCATGACTGCACAGCCACGCACGTCTCCAACTTAAAATGAAAGTTTGCTGACTAGACAGCGGTAGTAGACCTTACAATGATGAGACATCGTACAGGGAGGATGTGAGAGCCCTGGTGGAGTGATGCCAGAAAAATAATCTCTCCCTCAACGTCAACTAAATCAAAACGCTGATTGTGGACTACAGGACACAACAGAGAGAGCATGCCACCATCGACAGGGCCGCAGTGGAGAGGGTCAAAAGCTTCAAGTTCCTGAAATGGTTCCCTCACACAGACAGTGTGATAAAGAAGGCACAGTAGCGCAACTATAACCTCACTAAATCTATACTCTGCCTGTGTTTCATCTCAGATCCTGCTGACCCATTCTCATCTCTCTAGCCTCCAGCCATCTCCTTCTCTCCAGGGACAGGCATGGTGGCTGGTTGTACATCAGACCCACCTCGCCTGGTGGATGTCATTTAACCTATGTCTGTGTGTGTACGTGTCACTGGTCCGTGATGAGACCCAGTGTGTGTGTACGTGAGAGAGAGCTTTTGCATGTTACCAAGGTCGGTTCAATACAACAAGCTCTCGGTAAACTCTCGTTTTTTCATTTCTCCCTCCAGCTACTTTCAGTAGAGAGAGAATGTGAGACGGAGAGGTGGGGATGAAGAAAAGAGGGAGGAAGATGGAGAAATGATGAGGAGGTATGATGTTCCTATTAGTTTTCACTGTGAGCCCCAGAGACAGAGGGAGAGAGAAAAGAAAAGGGAGAAAGAGAGAGAGATAGTGAGAGAAAGAGAGAGAGAACAGTAATAGCACTCTGTTCATCTCAAGACGGATGAGAGGAGTCTGAGCCCTATTAGCTGTGTTTGCCCAGAGGCCACACACACCCCTACACACACACATCCTCACACACACACACCCTCACACACACACACACACACACACACACACACACACACACACACACACACACACACACACACACACACACACACACACACACACACACACACACACACACACACACACACACAAACACCCCTACCCACACACACACACACACCCTAACATCCACACACACACCCTAACACCCACACCCACACACACACACCCCTAAACACACACCCCCATCCCCCACACACATCCTAACACACACACCCTCTCACACACAACCCCAAACAGACCATCAAACAGACCACACACACAATATAAAATATAATTTTTGATTATAGCACAAGAACTCAGTTGTATTCTCGGTAATGCCACAGATTCCCCAACATACAATGAACTGATGAAATGTTCTGAATACAAAGCTCGCTTGAACTACAATGCTGTTCGCACGTGAGTGAGTGGTGCTTTAATGTGAGTGTCAGATGAAAACGATAGTTTTAATTGGCCCTTTCCTCTGGGCCATCAGAATATTAGACATCTTACAGACGCACGCACACACACACACGCACGCACGCACGCACAACGAAAGAAAGAAAGAGCTTTATATGGCTCCTGATACTGGAACAACTGTCAGCTACGGAGTGTGTGTGTGTGTGTGTGCGCGTGCTTGCGTGCGTGCATACACACGTACGCACCTACGTGGGGTTGTGTGTGTGCAGGTGTTGCTTGGGGGTAGGTACTGTATGAAGTCGTTGAGTAGCGAGGCTATGAATAATCATCTAGAGTAAGTTTCATGTTATCCAGCTAATAGGCTAGTCACAGCGATAGAGACGTCAGTCAGGAGCACATATCTCTAAAGAGGATAGTATCAGAGTTTACACAGCCTCAACCCATCATTACTATTCTTAGAAAGAGTCAGATGTATCTTTACATCCTTTTACTGTCAACTCATCTGTTATATAGAGCCTGTACTGCAGGGGTCCACTACCAGATATCAATATTTATTAATGTTGCTAGCAACAGCAGAATACATCAGTTTTGGACCAGGGATCTGTGGGAAAAGTTAATAGGGTGCTGTACAATATAATGTAATATTATTCATCCGGAATGCATTTTCCCTTAGATGCACAACATGAGCCTGGGAGGCTCAAACTGATATTGGCATCCACAGCATTCCATCAGTTATATATTAGTTTTACTAAATTGTTCTTGTATTCCCTAAAAACATTTAGCAGTTAATTGATGGAGTATTGTGGATACCAACATCCCTGCATTGGAATTCTTTTTTTTTAAAGTATATTTATATATAGATGTATGTATGTATGTATGTATGTATGTATGTATGTATGTATGTATGTATGTATGTATGTATGTATGTATGTATGTATGTATGTATGTATGTATGTATGTATGTATGTATGTATGTATGTATGTATGTGTGTGTGTGTGTGTGTGTGTGTGTGTGTGTGTGGATGAATGGATGGATGGATGGATGGATGGATGGATGGATGTAAATATTTACATGTATGTATGTTGATTCAAAGTACAATTGTAAGTCAACCATCTGAAATAGGATTGAGAGTTTTCTCAACATTTGGGCATATAGCTGAACCAACATACATGCTCAAGTTGAATTGTATGTTCACTTAACTTTTAATTTGATGTTGAGTAAATCATTTGTTCTACCTTATTTGATTATTTCCCAGTGTAAAATGTATTACAATACATATATCACAAGGCCTTTGTTTGAGGGCATAGATACACCCTAACACAATGGTGTAAAACATTAAGCCTGCAAGTCACATTATTCTGCCTTGACAGTATGAGGTTAATCAACAATTGGAACCATCACTTGGATATGTTTTACTCTCATGCTGGGTTTACCTAGCACAGGGGTGTCAAGTTCATCCCATGTAGGTTCCAGTGTCTACAGATTTTTGTGTTTTGCTTTCAATTAAGACCTAGACAACCAGGTGAGTGGAGTTCTTTACAAATTAGTGACCTTAATTCATGAAACAAGAATAGGGGAAGAGAAAAAAACCTACAGACACTCGGCCCTCTTTGGAATGAGTTTGAAACGTGAACTAGGAGGTGGGTCTTTTTTCAGAGTAACATTTCCAGTGTTGATTCAGGACTTAAATGAACTCTGTAAGTGTGGAATTAACTATCCTTGGTGTAAAATAGGGTTGGTGTTAATAACCAGAGCTAAGTGTGAGAGTGCGATTGTGTCCGTTTTATACTGTGGAGAGTAAAACAGTTTCATCAAAACCACGCCCATCATTATCATATTTCCCAGCATGCTCTACAGCAGGTAGATTTTTAGGATTGTTTTTATTCGTTTTGTTCTTGCAAATACATTGATTGATTGATTGATTCATCTTATGCTACACAAAGATAAATAACACATTTTGGTAAACTAATCTAATCAGTTACTTAGATGAATTGCACCTGTTACTGATTGTTCCAGTTTAAATTATTTAGATAGTCTCCTTTTTAAATGTTTATAACCCTAACTGTCATTCTAAATGCAGGTTGTGGGTAAATGAACAATCCTAACTCTAGCTGGATTCCAATAAGAATTACACATAACTTTACAAGCCAGTACAATGTGACTTGCAGGCCTGACGTGGCCTGTTAACAATGAGTTTCAGGCCACTGTACTAGGTTAAGCCAGGCCTCATAATAAAGCATTTTGAGATATTTAATGTATTGCCATAAAGAGTTTAATTTAATAGCATTTGCCTAGGAACTCACACGGTGAAGGCCACAGGACTGACAATTAACTATTTCAACAGCCATGTGTGGTAACTCTACAATTCACTCAGAAAGGTTAGGTATACTGGGAAATATGCTAATTAGGCTTTATACCATATAGTGTTAAAACAAAACCCCAAAATGAGCTACTGTAACACTACAGGTGTTCATTTCCTAACACTGAGAAAGTGTATCAGCGTCGGCACTAAGCAAAGTGTTAATGTAACTTGTTATGGCTGCAATCCCGCTAACGGGATCGATATGACAACTGCCAGTGAAAATATAGGGCGCCAAATTCAAACCACAGAAATCTCATAATTACAATTCCTAAAACATACGTGTTTTATATAATATTAAAGTTAATCTTGTTGTTAATCCCACCAAAGTATCCGATTTCAAAGATGTGTTTCAGCAAAAGCACTACAAACGATTATGTTAGGTCTCCACCAAACCACAATAAGCACAGCCTTTTTCCAGCGAAATATAGCATTCACAAAAAGCAGAAATAGAGATAAAATGAATCACTAACCTTGAATTATCTTCATCAGATGACACTCATAGGACTTCATGTTACACAATACATGCATGTTTTGTTTGATAAAGTTCATATTTATATAAAACAATCTGGGTTTACATTGGCGTATTAGATTCACTAGTTCCAAAAACATCAAGTGATTTTGCATAGCCACATCGTTTCAACAGAAATACTCATCATAAATGTAGATGATAATACAAGTTATACACATGGAATTATATATATCCTTCTCCTTAACTTCTTCGAGATAGGTGGCGCTCTTTTAATTTTTGGATAAAAAAACGTTCCCGTTTTAAACAAGATATTTTGTCACGAAAAGATGCTCGACTATGCATGTAAAGCTTTGGAAAGAAAAAACTCTGACGTTTCCAAAACTGCAAAGATATTATCTGTGAGTGCCCCAGAACTAATGCTACAGGCGAAACCAATATTAAGTTTCATACAGGAAATGCCCCAGATTCTGAAGGCGCTATGTTCCAATGTCTACTTATATGGCTGTGAATGCGCCAGGAATGAGCCTGCCCTTTCTGTCGTTTCTCCAAGGTGTATGCAGCATTGTGACGTATTTGTAGGCATATCATTGGAAGATTGACCATAAGAGACTACATTTACCAGGTGTCCGCCCGGTGTCCTGTGTCAAAATTATTGCGTAATCTCTAGGTCCATGCGCGTTCCATTTCTTCAGAAGAGAAAGTCAACTGCCACGAAGGATTTATCATCGATAGATATGTGAAAAACACCTTGAGGATTGATTCTAAACATCGTTTGCCATGTTTCTGTCGATATTATGGAGTTAATTTGGAAAAAAAGTTTGCGTTTTAATGACTTAATTGTAAAAACTGAACATTTGCTATCTAACTGAGAGTCTCCTCATTGAAAACATCTGAAGTTCTTCAAAGGTAAATTATTTTATTTGAATGCTTTTCTGGTTTTTGTGAAAATGTTGCATGCTGAATGCCAGGCATAATCCTATGCTAGGCTATCAATACTGTTACACAAATGCTTGTTTAGCTATGGTTCAAAAGCATATTTTTGAAAATCTGAGATGACAGTGTTGTTAACAAAAGGCTAAACTTGAGAGCAAATAGATTTATTTCATTTCATTTGCGATTTTCATGAATAGTTAACGTTGTGTTATGCTAATGAGCTTGAGGCTGTAGTCACGATCCCGGATCCGGGATGGCTCGACGCAAGAAGTTAATGCACCCACTGTCAGATTTCAAAAAATTTACGGAAAAAGCAACCCATGCAATAATCTGAGACGGAGCTCAGAACAGTAGCCAAATTAGCCGCCATGTATTAGTCAACAGAAACCAGAAAATACATGATAAATGTTTCCTTACCTTTGATGAACTTCATCAGAATGCAGTCCTAGAAATCCCAGGTCCACAAAAAATGCTTGATTTGTTCGAAAATGTCCATTATTTATGTCCAGTTAGCTACTTTGGTTAGCGCGTTTGGTAAACAATTCCAAAGTCACAAAGCGTATAACGTGACGAAATGTCAAAAAGTTCCGTAACGATGTACTGAATCAATCTTTAGAATGTTGTTTACATATATCTTGAATAATATTCCAACCAGAGAATTAGAATGACTTCAGATGACTGGTGGAACGCAGGTCCGTCCCCTGTGAACGCGCATGATGAAAGCATGGTCAACTCGTGGCAGTGGTGACTATTTCCTGTGTCATTCGACCCCCCTTCACATTAGAGTCATCAGACAAAGTTCTATTGACTGTTGACATCTAGTGGAAGGCGTAGGAAGTGAAAACTCATCCATATCTCGCTGTAAATTCAATGAGAGCTTGGTTGAAAATCTGCCACCCCCAGAAGAAAATACAAACAGGAAGTGGAATTCCTCAGGTTTTTGCCTGCAATATGAGTTCTGTTATACCCACAGACATAATTCAAACAGTTTTAGAAACTTCAGCGTTTTCTACCCAATACTAATAATAATATGCATATATTAGCAACTGAGACTGAGGAGCTGGATGTTTACAATGGGCACCTTTTCATCCAAGCTTCTCAATACTGCCCCTGCAGCCATAAAAAGTTAACACTGAAAAGTGTGGGCTTGTATAGACAATGTAACAGTGTTAAATGCAACACCCTCAGTGTTGATTCAACACTGGAGAATTTGCTGTGCAGGCAAACTCAGATTATATCCAGCAATACCGATCGTTAAAATCCCACTCGGCAGAAAGTTCAGCTTCACAACATTCTCTGGTAATCAGAGGGCTGCGTAGGATAATCAATAATCAACTGTGGGATAGAGACACGCCTGAAGTAACCTGTGTTGAATGTACAGACAGAGACCTCAGAGAGATGAAACTCTGAGAACATAGATGTAACTTGTGGAATGTTCCTGCTAGCAGACGGAATACTGTGTCAAACTGTATGCCGTACCATTCTACTGCATGTGTCTGTAATTGACAGGGAACTACAGGAAATGTAGGACAACAGAAATGGAAAAGACAAACAGGGAAACAGAAAGGGAGACGTAGAGAAACACACAGAAAGAAAGAAAGAGACAAAAAGAGAAAGACAAACAGGGAAACAAACGTTTTCAGAGTGTAATGAAAATGTGATAGGAATCCATGACTAGTTACGGCTTTGAAAGAGAAACACAATCATATACCTCCGGGTGAACTATAGACTAAATGGCATGGTGTTTGTGATTATAAAACCAGTGTTTTACAGTTCTGCTAGACATAATGGCCCTAGAGTCAACATTGCAGTTAGACATGATGCCTTCATTCCTCTAGAGCACACACAACACACAAAACACACACACTAACTAAAACTATAATACTAGTCTTTTGGAACATAAACATCCATCAGCTGTTAGTATTCAAAATGCTGTGTGTGTGTGGGGGGGGGGTGTTAATATATGTGTCAGTGTAGTTCAACCAGTAAATTAACTACATTTTGCAGTAGCTTGGTGGTAGTTGATCTAGTTAGTGTTTTCAGGAGATGCCATGTCGTGGTGTAGCTAACTACTGGAACTACCCTCTACTCTTTTTCTACAAAGAAAGAAAATATGGGTGAAATAGGCAATCATTTCCTTTCTTTTTCGGCATTATTCTGCCTAATTCTCACTGGAAACATCATTTTTGTGTTTAATAGGGTAATTTACACAGTTTGTTAATGTAAGACCCCAAAGTGATCTGTTCTATTTTCACAGTAGCTTCTCCAACACTGGTATGTCTGTGATAAAAACTCTGCAGTCGATGAATCCAGACGGTGAAGGTCGCAGTGTCCCTGTCTCCATTGGAGGGGAATAATTTGTCGGTCGGATGGGGGACAACAATGAGATGACTCTTTTAATGGACTGCCACACTGATTTCCTCTGGGGTTAAAAACAAAATGAGCTCTATCTATGAGCTCCTCTCTAAATGTAGTCTATGTCTCTTCTCTCCTCTCCTTTCTCTACACAAAAAACAAGGGTTCTAAATAGTACCAGATAGTTTTTTTTGTTGCTTGTAACCATAGCGGAACCCTTTTTGGGGCTATATATAAAAACCTGCTCTTACTTTCTAAATGGAACCTGTATGATGCTATAGAGAACCCTTTCCTAAGGTTCTATAAAGAATCATTAAAACAGGTTACACTGTACATAGCACCAAAACTGGGTTCATCCACGTTTACAACCTTTTTGGGGGCTATATAGTACCCTTTCTATGGTTCTTTATGGAACCTTTATGGCGAATGGTTCTTCAAAGAACCTCTCTCAATCTCAAAGGTTCTTTGTAGAACTATACAGGTTTTTTTTTCCTCTGGTCAGCCATATTATACTGTTTAAATACCATAGGCGGTATTGGTGTGTTAATTGACACGTTTAATTGAGTGAGCTACCTCTGGAACAGCTGGGGGTCCCCGAAGAGACTAATGAAACCACTGACTAATTTAGCCTACCATTGTCAGTTGACACAAGGCCACACATGAATCTTCTAGAGCAGTGGTTCCCAAACTTTTTATAGTCCCATACCCCTTCAAACATTCAACCTCCAGCTGCGTAGCAGCACCAGGGTCAGAGCACTCTCAAAAGTTGTTTTTGGCCATCATAGTAAGCCTGCCATACACACACTATATGATGTACATTAAATGTATTAATAACTTTTCCATGTTCAAAACTGTGCACTCTCCTCAAACAATAGCATGGTATTCTTTCACTGTAATAGCTACTGTAAATCGGACAGTGCATTTAGATTAACAAGAATTTAATAACCTCTTGAAACTAGGGGGCACTATTTTCATTTTTGGAAAAATAACGTTCCCAAAGTAAACAGGCTATTTTGTCAGGACTAGATGCTAGAATATGCATATAATTGACAGCTTAGGATAGAAAACACTCTAAAGTTTCCAAAACTGTAAAAATATTGTCTGTGAGTATAACAGAACTGATATTGCAGGTGAAAGCCTGAGAAAAATCTTTTCAAGAAGGGACTCTTATTTAGAAAGCTCTGCGTCCCTATTGAGCAGTGAATGAGATATCAACCAGATTCCTTTTTCCATGGCTTCCCTAATGTGTCTAGTGTCACAATATATAGTTTAGGGCTTTTATTTTGAAAAATGAGCCTGAACGACAACATTGCATCAGTGGTCAGCTGGAGGCTCTCAGAGTGATTTGTGTGTAAAGGACAAATGCGGCCATTGTTTCTCTCTTTCCTACTAAGAAGCCATCTGTCCCGATTGATATATTATCGAATAGATATTTAATTTGATTGCTTTTCTGATTTTCGTGACCAAGCTGCCTGCTGCTAGCTAGGCATAATGCTATGCTAGGCTATCGATAAACTTACCCAAATGCTTGTCTTGCTTTAGCTGTAAAGCATAATTTCAAAATTTCACAAAACAAAAGGCTAAGCTGTGTTTCAATATATTTCACTTGTGATTTCATGAATATGAATATTTTCTAGTAATATTTTTTGTCCGTTGCGTTATGCTAATTAGTGTCAGTTGATGACAATTCTCCCGCATCCGGGATGGGTAGTTCCAAGAGATAAATCTTTCTGCCAATATCAGATATGTCTATGTCCTGGGAAATGTTCCTGTTACTTACAACCTCATGCTAATCACATTAGCCTACGTTAGCTCAACCGTCCCGTGGAAGGGACACCAATCCAGAATAAGTTTTAAATATAAGAATGTTTGTACGATTTTCATAACCTGGCTCATGGGAAGTAGGACCAGGGCACAAATAATAACATAATGATAATTTATAATTTTGCTCTTTATTTACCCATAGTACATATAAAACCTTTTTTGTTCATTGAAAATTGTGAATAACTTACCACAGGTTCATGAGAAGAGTATGCTTGAAAGGATGCACATAACTCTGCAATGTTGGGTTGTATTGGAGTCTCAATCTTAAATAATTTCCCACACACAGTCTGTGCTTGTATTTAGTTTTCATTCTGGTTGGGGGCCCGGAAATCCACTCTCACATAGGTATGTGGTTGTAAAGGGCATCAGTGGCTTAACAGCACGATTTGCCAAGGCAGGATATTCTGAACACAGCCCGATCCAGAAATCTGGCAGTGGCTTCTGATTAAATTCAATTTTCACAGAACCGCTTGTCGAAATTTCGATGAGGCTCTCTTGTTCAGATATCGGTAAGTGGACTGGAGGCAGGTCATGAAAGGGATAACGAATCCAATTCTTTGTGTCATTCGTTGGGCACCCAACTCACTCAGGTGCTTCACTATGTAACATTTGACATTGTCTGTAAGCTTGAGTTAATTTGCACACAAACAATCATACAATGATAGAAAGACCTGTCCTTGTTAATACAGACAGAGAAGAGCTCCAACTTCACGATATTCGTGACCTCTTGAAGCTAGGGGGCACTATTTTTATTTTTGGAAAAATAACGTTCCCAAAGTAAACGGCCTATTTCTCAGGACCAAATGCTAGAATATGCATATAATTGACAGATTAGGATAGGAAACACTCTAAAGTTGCCATAACTATCAGAATATTGTCTGTGAGTATAACAGAACTGATTTTGCAGGCAAAACCCTGAGGAAAATCCAATCAGGAAGTGCCTCTTATTTTGAAACCCTTCTGTTCCTATGCATGCCTATCCTCTATTTAAAGGGAAATCAACCAGATTCCTTTTTCTCCAGCTTCCTTAAGGTGTCAACAGTCTTTAGACATAGTTTCAGGCTTTTATTTTGAAAAATGAGCGTGAAAGATCACATTGCGTAAGTGGATAGGTGGGGGCTCTCAGAGTGAGTTTTTGCGCTACAGAGAAAAGCCGCCATTGTTCCTCCCGCTGTTATTGAAAACCTACACACTCGGTTGATATATTATCGAATATATATTTTAAAAAACTACCTCTGGAATGATTATAAAAAATGTTTGACATGTTTCTGTGGACATTATGAAGACTATTTGGAATTTCCGTCTGCGTTGTCATGACCGCTCTTTCCTGTGGATTTCTGAACATAACGCGACAAACAAACGGAGGTATTTTGGGTATAAAAATAATCTTTATGGAACAAAAGGAACATTTGTTGTGTAACTGGGAGTCTCGTGAGTGAAAACATCCGAAGATCATCAAAGGTAAACGGTTAATTTGATTGCCTTTCGTGACCAAGCTTCCTGATGCTAAGTGTACATAATGCTTGGATTGCTTTCGCTGTAAAGCATCATTTCAAAAGCCGAGACGACAGGTGGATTAACCTGTTGCTTCTACCCGGGACGCTTGCGTCCCAACTAGAGCTCTGGAAATGCAAATGTGCTACGCTAAATGCTAATAGTATTAGTTAAAACTCAAAAGTTCATTAAAATACACATGCAGGGTATCGAATTAAAGCTACACTCGTTGTGAATCCAGGCAACAAGTCAGATTTTTAAAATGCTCTTCGGCGAAAGCATGAGAAGCTATTATCTGATAGCATGCAACACCCCAAAAGACCCACAGGGGACGTAAACAAAATAATTAGCATTTCGGCGTTACACAAACCGCACAATAAAATAGAAAACATTCATTACCTTTCACCATCTTCTTTGTTGGCACTCCTAGATGTCCCATAAACACTATTTGGGTCTTTATTTCGATTAAATCGGTCCATATAAAGCCTAGATATCGTTATATGTAGACTGTGTGATAAACGAAAAAAACATTGTTTCAAAACGTAACGTCATTTTTTAAAATTCAAAAAGTCGACGATAAACTTTCACAAAACACTTCGAAATACGTTTGTAATGCAACTTTAGGTATTAGTAAACGTTAATAGCGATAAAATTCATCAGGAGGCGATGTAAAGATTATTAGCTGTCCGTCTGGAAAAATGTCCGGCTAGAAACTCAACGAAAATATCCGGTCCTAGACCGGATTAGATACGGTGTCCTGTATGTGTTTGACCAAGAAAAAACTCGAAGGGAAATGACAAGACTCTAGACACCCTGTGGAAGCTGTAGGTACTGCAACCTCAGTCAATTAATTGTGGTTCACGTTTATCAATGGGTTCAAGTAGCGCATGGATATATTTTCCCCATTTTCAGTGATCAGTTTTTCCTGTGCTTTTCGATGTAAATGCCGTTCTGGTAAAGCCACAGCAGTGATTTAACCAGTTTTTTAAACGTCTGAGTGTTTTCTATCCACACAGACTAAGCAAATGCATATACTATATTCCTGGCATGAGTAGCAGGGCGCGAAATGTTGCGCGATTTTTAACAGAATGTTCAAAAAAGTAGAGGGTCGACTGAAGAGGTTAACAAAAGGCTAAACTGTGTTTTGCAATATTGCACTTGTGATTTCATGAATATGAATATTTTTTAGTAATATTATTTGACTGTTGCGCTATGCTATTCAGCGGTTGCTGCCGAAAATGATCACCGCGACAGGGATGGGTAGCGTCAAGAAGTTCAATCATAGCCTCAATTTTATCCCGCACATTGAATGTAGTTACAGAGAGTCCCCGTAATCCTAAAGTCAGATCATTCAAGCAAGAAAAAACAGCACCCAGAAAGGCCAGTCTTGTGAGATACTCGTCATCACGCAAGCGGTCAGACAAGTGAAAATTATGGTCAGTAAAGAAAACTTTATGCTCGTCTCTCAATTTTTAAAAAAATGCAATACTTTGCCACTTGATAATCAGCGCACTTCTGTATGTTGTAAAAGCGTTACATGGTCGCTGCCCAAATCATTGCATAGCGGAGAAAATACATGAGATCAGGGGCCTTGCTTTAAAACAAAGTTAACCATTTTCACTGTAATTTCCAAAACGTCTTTCAAGCTGTCAGGCATTCCCTTGGCAGCAAGAGCCTCTGGGTGGATGCTGCAGTGTAACCATCTGACGTCGGGAGCAACTGCTTGCACACGCGTTACCACTCCACCATGTCTCCCTGTCATGGCTTTTGCGCCATCAGTACAGATACCAACACATCTTGACCACCAAAGTCAATTTGATGTCACAAATCTGTCCACTACTTTAAAAATATTTTCTCCTTTTGTCCTGGTTTCCAGTGGTTTGCAGAAGAGAATGTCTTCCTTAATTGACCCTGCATAAGCGTAACGGACATATACCAGGAGCTGTGCAATGCCTGTTGACTCATCCAGCTGTAACGTATAGAATTCACTGGCTTCTATGCGAAGCAGAAATGGTTTCAAAACATCTGCTGCCATGTCACAGATGTGTTGTGAAACAGTGTTGTTTGATGGAGCCAATGTCTGTATAGTTTTTTGGGCCTTTTCCCCCAGCATTGTCCCAGCCGTATCTGCGGCAGTAGGAAGAATTAAGTCCTCCACAATAGTATGGGGCTTGCCTGTCCTAGCAACTCGGTAGCTCACCATATAAGACACTTCTAGCCCCTTTCTTATTAATGGTATCTGTTGCTTTTATACATGTCTTACTACTCGAAAGTCGTCTTTATTCTCGCTCAAAAAACTCCTGTGGCCTGTTTTTCTAATTGGCATGTTTTGTTTCTAAATGCCTGCGCAAGAGTGAAGGTTTCCTCGAGTTGTGAGATAGTATTTTTTCACATATAACACACTGTGGCTGAGGAAGGCACTACTCCCAATTTAAGTGAACCCCAAATCAATGTAGTTCTCATCATATTTGCGCCTCTTCGATGGTCCAATGTCCCTGTCTGTTGTTCGGCGCTTTGCCAGGTAAGGGGGCAGTAGCTCTTCGGCTGCATCAGACTCACAACTGTCAGTGTCCATGCTAGATGGGCTAACAACAAATGTAGAATTACTGATGCTAGCAGTGGATGTGCTCGCGGAAGCAGAACAACTTGTGTCATCGACAGGTGCAGGTGTAGTACTGGTGGTAGTAGCAGTACTACCAGTAGAGCTGGTATGTGTCTCTATGGACGAGGGCCCTACTAAAGGACCTTTTGAAAATTTCATCATAGGTACACTGCAAATAAATTGATAAAAAATCCTACAATGTGATTTTCTGGATTTTTTTCTCTCATTTTGTCTGTCATAGTTGAAGTGTACCTATGATGAAAATTACAGGCCTCTCTCATCTTTTTAAGTGGGAGAACTTGCACAATTGGTGGCTGACTAAATACTTTTTTGCCCCACTGTATATATATATATATAAATGTTTTTATATCTACAGGGGTCTTTTCCCCTTTTTCCTCTTCCCTCACTGTAATCCCCAATGTGCTCTCATTACTCTGTTGCTCTAAATATATCTGAGTACAGTTACATGAAATTATTTTACAGTCATTATTCCAACTGATAGAGGCACTGTGAACCTGTAGGGGTCCAGATTTTAATTGTATCAGCTTGGAAATGTTAAGGAGGCTGAAGAAGTTTGGCTTGTCACCCAAAACCCTGACAAACTTTTACAGATGCACAATCGAGAGCATCCTGTCGGGCTGTATCACAGCCTGGTACGGCAGCTGCACCGTCCTCAACCCCAAGGCTCTCCAGAGGGAGGTGCGGTCTGCACAACGCATCACCGGGGGCAAACTACCTGCCCTCCAGGACACCTATAAACACGATGTCACAGGAAGGCCAAAAAGATCATCAAGGACAACAACCACCTGAGCCACTGCCTGTTTACACCGCTACCATCCAGAAGGTCAGCACAGGTGCATCAAAGCTGGGACCGAGAGACTGAAAAACAGCTTCTATCTCAAGGCCATCAGACTGCTAAACAGCAATCACTAACTCAGAGAGGCTGCTGCCTACATTGAGACGCAATCACTGGCCACTTTAATTAATGGATCACTAGTCACTTTAAACAATGCCACTTTAAATAATGCCACTGTAATGCCACTTTAATAATGTTTACATATCTTACATTACTCAAATCACAGGTATATACTGTATTTTATACCATCTATTGCACCTTGTCTATGCCGCTCGGTCATCACTCATCCATGTATTTAGATTTGCAACTCCTATTGGAATCCAGCCATAGTTAAAAAAGACAAAAGATTACATTTGTATTCACCCGCAACCTGCATTCATAATGACTGCCAGGGTTAGGAACAGTGTGAAGAGATGACCTAAACCATTTAAACTGGAACAACCATTTCAGTAATGGGTGCAATAAATCTAACTAACAGATTGGATTTGTTTAGAAAAATGTATGTTATTTATCTTTGTGTAACATAAGATTAATCAATCAATCACTCAATGTAGGGATGAGGTCAGAGACCTGGTAGTGTGATACCAGGACAACAACCTCTCTCTCAACATCAGCAAGACAAAGGAGATGATCGTGGACTACAGGAAATGGAGGGCCGAACACTCCCCCATTCATCTTGACGGGGCTATAGTGGAGCAGATTGAGAGCTTCAAGTTCCTCAGCGTCCACATCACTAAGGACCCCACACACTCACGCATACTACACTGACACTCCAACACACACACACACACACACACACACACTACATATGCTCACACACACAAAACACACACTCACATGCATATTGACGCCACACACACACGCTCACTCACACATTCACACTTGTTACATAAGCTGCTGCTACTCTGTTTATTATCTATCCTGATTGCCTAGTCACTTTTACCCATACTTGTACTTACTGCATTACCTTAATTACCTCAACTATCTCGTATCCCTTGACTCGGTACTGGTACTCGGTACTGGTACTCACTCCTTGTATTCAGCCTCGTTATTATTTTATTGTGTTACTATTTCCTTTCTTCTTTAGCTAATATTTTTCTTACTTTTTATCTCTGCATTTCTAGGAATGGGCTCGTAAGTAAGCATTTCACAGTCAAGTCTACACCTGTTGTATTCGGCACATGTGATATTTGGCATATGTGATCGATAACATTTTAAATGAAAGGTCCTGAAGAGTAGTGGCTAACTACCTAGAAGTTTGAAAAGACAGGCTGGGTGACTGGGGAGTTTATATTCATGAGCTTTGACTGACAGCTTTTTTTCTAGCAATGTGGATACTGTGAGCAGCATTGCAGTAAAATCCACTCACGCAAATTCATTGAAACACAAAACCTTGAAATTGTAACATTAAAAAAAACATAAACATTTCTTTTTTTTTTACATACATCTCCCTTTCTTGAGAAGCGGTTTACAGCAACAATGTGTTGACTTGACATTGGCGTTTGAGTTTTGAACGACCCCCCCATTTTGTTCCATGCTGAATGAAGACCTAGCTGGCCAGTAACTAGCTAACACCAGACACAGATGAAGACCTAGCTGGCCAGTAACTAGCTAACATCAGACACAGATGAAGACCTAGCTAGACAGTAACTAGCTAACACCAGACACAGATGAAGACCTAGCTGGCCAGTAACTAGCTAACATCAGACACATATGAAGAACTAGCTAACACCAGACACAGATGAAGACCTAGCTGGCCAGTAACTAGCTAACATCAGACACAGATGAAGACCTAGCTAGACAGTAACTAGCTAACACCAGACACAGATGAAGACCTAGCTGGCCAGTAACTAGCTAACATCAGACACAGATGAAGACCTAGCTAGACAGTAACTAGCTAACACCAGACACAGATGAAGACCTAGCTGGCCAGTAACTAGCTAACACCAGACACAGATGAAGACCTAGCTAGCCAGTTACTAGCTAACACCAGACACAGATGAAGACCTAGCTGGCCAGTAACTAGCTAACACCAGACACAGATGAAAAGGAAACATATATGTTTTTTTGCAATAGATTAACAGGGTAAACTTGTAATTATATTTTCTGACACCCTACAGTCAAATTTTCTCGCCAGTAGAGTAGCTATCTAGCTATATAAACCACGCCCCTCTGCAAACACGCCTTCTCTGATGTTGGTTACAAGACGGTACTTAATTTAAATTAGGTAAGAGAATATCATGCTACCATTGGTGTATTAAACTAAGAGTTAAGATGATGTTTAGTTTTGAGTCAGTACCACGTTTGATTTAAAAACACCTTGGGTTTTACAGTGTGTGTCTAGTCTGTGTCTGACAGTGTTGATGATGTATGGCCTGTGTACACACCAATGTATAGAGAACCACAACGCTGCCTGTGGCACGCTCACATTGCTCCCCCAAAAAACCCATCCTGGAACCATTCAGAAACTGGAGCACCTTGGAATTGAATCCCCTGGCCTAATAAGCTGGTGACAGTATAGAAGTGATGACAAATCATACCGCCACCTCTCTGGATGGAAAAGATCATATCGTGCCTAATATGCAGAGCAACGTAATCATTTTTCCTCATCTAAATCTTTTAGGGTTTCTTTGTGAAAGAGAAAATGGCATCTTTGTTTTCTACCACTCTACACACGATTCATGAGATAAATGCCTGTCTCCGTCCTGCTGGCATAACAAAATCTGCTTCCATTTCAGCAGAATAGAGGCCCCTTTGTGTTTTCAAATCAGATATATTCTGACTAGTTAAGGTTTTCCCGCTATCTTAGTTTGATGTTGTCTAAAGAAATACTCCCTAAAACTTTTGTGATTTCAGATCAACTTTATTTTCCCACCAGGTGGAAATTAATTTGGTCATTTGTTTAAAAAAAGAGGATACATAAAAACACAGAATAATATGCAATAAAATGTATTTGAAAATGCAATAGTCTACAGATTGACTGTGAAAGTGCAATATGCTGGACACTCAAGGGACCAATAGACCAGGGTTCACCAACTGGCAGGAGGTTTTATTTTACATTTGTTCCCAACTATAATAGAGACATGTGATCGTATATCAATGTAAGCAAGGTTTGAAATGATTGTTTTATTCAAATCTTGTATCTGTTTGGCCATCTTGTGGTCAATTTGCAATCCACAAATTAGAGAACAATTGGCCCGTGGCTGAATCTAGTTGATGATCCCTGCAATAGACTATGCATTGTACAGCCTAATGGCCATTGGAATAACAGAGTCCCCCATAATTAGCTGTTCTCATTTTCTTTCGAATAAATCTCTTTCGCCTTGTCCGGCTGCTGCAGTGATTGAGTTTTGAGTGAAGGGGGTGGGTGCTGTTTTAGGAGAATACATTTTGTGTACAGGTTGGAGGCTTATTCTTGGTCTATACCATTTATCCTTCCCATCGTCTTGATCAAGCGCTGAAGCTTGACTTTGTCTTGCGCTCCCATGTTTCCAAACATGCAAATCAGACCAAAGGTCAGCACACAGATATGTAGAACGTCCGTTGAATATGGCGATCAACATTAAAATGGTTCAGTTTGTGTTAAAGAACATTTTCTCTGCGGCAGTTTCTTTGTCTTTGCAAGGGCACAGTCATTGCAATAAAACTTCAGTTTTATTTTCTATTTCGATTCCCAGGTATTTACAGAAAGTATTCAGACCCCTTTGACTTTTTCCACATTTTGTTACATTGCAGCCTTATTATAAATGTGATTACATCGTTTTTCCCCCTCATCAATCTGCACACAATACTCTATAAACCCCAAAAACAGGTTTTTAGACATTTTTGCAAAAAAATAAATAAATTAATTAAATCCCACAGTCACATAAAGTACCAGTCAAAAGTGTGGACACCTACTCATTCAAGGTTGTTTCTTTATTTTTACTATTTTCTACATTGGTGAATAATAGTGATGACATCAACACTATGATATAACACATATGGAATCATGTAGTAACCAAAAAAGTGTTACATATCCAAATATGTTTTATATTTCAGATTCTCCAAAGTAGCCACCCTTTGCCTTGATGACAGCTTTGCACTCTCTTGGCATTCTCTCAACCAGCTTCATGAGGTAGTTACGTGGAATGCATTTCAATTAACAGGTGTGCCTTGTTAAAAGTACATTTGTGGAATTTCTTTCATTCTTAATGCTTTTGAGCCAATCAGTTGTGTTGTGACAAGGTAGAGGTGGTATACAAAAGACAGCCCTATTTGGTAAAAGACCAAGTCCATATTATGGCAAGAACAGCTGAATTAAGCAAATAGAAACAACAGTCCATCATTACTTTAAGACAAGAAGGTCAGTCAATATGGAAAATTTCAACAACTTTGAAAGTTTCTTCAAGTGCAGTCGCAGAAACCATCAAGCGCTATTATAAAACTGAATCGCATGAGGACCGCCACAGGAAAGGAAGACCCAGAGTTACCTCTGCTGCAGAGGATAAGTTCATTAGAGTTACCAGCCCAAATAAATGCTTCACAGAGTTCAAGTTACAACAAATTTGACATTTTTGGTTTCAACCTTTGTGTCTTTAGGAGACGCAGAGTAGGTGAACATGATATCTGCATGTGTGGTTCCCACCATGAAGCATGGAGGAAGAGGTTTGATGGTGTGGGGGTGCTTTGCTGGTGACACTATCAGTGATGTATTTACGAATTCAAGGAACACTTGACCAGCATGGCTACCACAGCATTCTGCAGCAATACGCCAATCCGTCAGGTTTGCACTTAGTGGGACTTTAATTTGTTTTTCCACAGGACAATGACCCAACACACCTTCAGGCTGTATAAGGGCCATTTGACCAAGAAACAGAGTGATGGAGTGCTGAATCAGATGACCTGGCCTCCACAATCACCCGACCTGATTCCAATTGAGATGGTTTGTGATGAGTGGCCAGCAGAGTGAAGGAAAAGCATTCAACAAGTGCTCAGCATATGTGGGAACACCTTCAAGATTGTTGGAAAAGCATTCCAGGTGAAGCTGGTTGAGAGAATGCCAAGAGAGTGCAAAGCTGTCATCAAGGAAAAGGGTGGCTACTTTGAAGAATCTAAAATCAAATTTGTTTAACACATTTTTGGTTACTACATCATTCCATTTCTGTTATTTTATAGTTTTGAAGTCTTCACTATTATTCTACAATGTAGAAAATAAAAAGAATACAGAAAAACCCTTGAATGAGTAGGTGTGTCCAAACTTTTGACTGGTACTGTAAGTATTCAGACCCTTTACTCAGTACTTTGTTGAAGCACCTTACAGCCTCGAGTCTTCTTGGATATCACGCTAAAAGCTTGGCACATCTGTATTTGGGGAGTTTCTCCCATTCTTCTCTGCAGATCCTCTCAACCTCTGTCAGGTTGGATGGGGAGCTTCACTGCACAGCTTTTTTCAGGTCTCTCCAGCTCTCCAGAGATGTTCATTCGGGTTCAAGTCCAGGCTCTGGCTGGGCCACTCAAGGGCATTCAGAGACTTGTCCCGAAGCTACTCCTACATTCTCTTGACTGAGTGCTTAAAGTCGTTGTCCTGTTGGAAGGTGAACCTTTGCCTCAGTCTGAGGTCCTGAGTTCTTTGGAGGTTTTCATCAAGGATCTTTCTGCTCCATTCATCTTTCCCTCGATCCTGACTAGTCTCCCAGTCACTGCCACTGAAAAACATCCGCACAGCATGATGCTGCCAACACCATCCCTGTAGGAATGGTGACAGGTTTCCTCCAGACCTGATGCTTATCATTCAGGCCAAATAATTCAATCTTGGTTTCATTAGACCATGGTCTGAGAGGCCTTTTAACCTCTTAAGTCGACCCTCTACTTTTTTGAACATTCTGTTAAAAATCGTGCAACATTTCAGCGCCCTGCTACTCATGCCAGGAATATAGTATATGCATTTGCTTAGTCTGTGTGGATAGAAAACACTCAGACGTTTAAAAACCTGGTTAAATCACTGCTGTGGCTTTACCAGAACGGCATTTACATCGAAAAGCACAGGAAAAACTGATCACTGAAAATGGGAAAATATATCCATGCGCTACTTGATCCCATTGATAAAGGTGAACCACAATTAATTGACTGAGGTTGCAGTACCTACATTCTAGCCGGACATTTTTCCAGACGGACAGCTAATGATCTTTACATCGCCTCCTGATGAATTTTATCGCTTATTAACGTTTACTAATACCTAAAGTTGCATTACAAACGTATTTCGAAGTGTTTTGTGAAAGTTTATCGTCGACTTTTTGAATTTTAAAAAATGACGTTACGTTTTGAAACAATGTTTTTTTCGTTTATCACACAGTCTACATATAACGATATCTAGGCTTTATATGGACCGATTTAATCGAAATAAAGACCCAAATAGTGTTTATGGGACATCTAGGAATGCCAACAAAGAAGATGGTGAAAGGTAATGAATGTTTTCTATTTTATTGTGCGGTTTGTGTAACGCCGAAATGCTAATTATTTTGTTTACGTCCCCTGTGGGTCTTTTGGGGTGTTGCATGCTATCAGATAATAGCTTCTCATGCTTTCGCCGAAGAGCATTTTAAAAATCTGACTTGTTGCCTGGATTCACAACGAGTGTAGCTTTAATTCGATACCCTGCATGTGTATTTTAATGAACTTTTGAGTTTTAACTAATACTATTAGCATTTAGCGTAGCGCATTTGCATTTCCAGAGCTCTAGTTGGGACGCAAGCGTCCCGAGTAGAAGCAACAGGTTAATTGCCTTTTGGCATACTCCAAGCGGGCTGTCATGTGCCTTTTCTTGAGGAGTTGCTTCCGCCTGGCCACTCTACCATTAAGGCCTGATTGGTGGAGTGCTGCAGAGATGGTTGTCCTTCTGAAAGGTTCTCCCATCTCCACAGAGGAACTACGAAGCTCTGTCAGAGTGACCATCAGGTTCTTGGTCACATCCCTGACCAAGACCCTTCTCCCCCGATTGCTCAGTTTGGCCGGAGGGCCACTTCTAGGAAGAGTCTTGGTGGTTCTAAACTTCTTCCATTTAAGAATGATGGAGGTCACTGTGTTCTTGGGGACCTTCAATGCTGAAGAAACGTTTTGGTACCCTTCCCCAGATCTGTGCCTCGACACAATCCTGCCTCGGAACTACGGACAATTCCTTTGACCTCATGGCTTGGTGTTTGCTCTGACCTCAACTGTCAACTGTGGGACTTTATATAGACAGGTGTGTGCCTTTCCAAATCTTGTCAAATCAATTGAATTTACCACAGGTGGGCTCCAATCAAGTTGTAGAAACATCTCAAGGATGATCAATGGAAACAGGATGCACCGGAGCTCGTTTTCGAGTCTCTTAGCACAGGGTCTGAATACTTATTTTTATTTATTTTTATTTAACCTTCATTTAACAAGGCAAGTCAGTTAATTAAGAACAAATGATTGTTTATAATGACGGCCTACCCGACAAAACCCAGACAACACTGGCCAAATTGTGCACTACCCTATGGGACTCCCAATCACAGCCAGATGTGATTCAGCCTGGATTCGAACCAGGGACTGTAGTGTCACCTCTTTGCACTGAGATGCAGTGCCTTAGACCACTGCGCTGTAACGTAACCACATTTTGAAAAAGGGAAGGGGTCTGAATAGTTTCCGCATGCACTGTATATGAGGTCACTCTATCGACTGATTCCCCATAGATTTTGGGGGGATTGTGAGGTTTAATTCCTTCTAAAAATCACTTTCCATATCTTTTGTGTTCTTACCGTTCATTTCAAGAGCGTTAATTGTGCACCACTGGATGGAGGAAACGCACAACAGCAGTGTCATCTACATATTGAAAGAATTTGTGGGCTGGGTCAGAGGCTTGACAATTGTTAGTATACAGCGTGTACAGGATTGGTGAAAGCACGCAACCTTGAGAGGCTCCCATATTCATTGTTCTAGATGTGAAGATGGTGGAGTTCATCTTCACTTGATGGGTACCATTCACAAGGAAACTGTTGATCCACTTAATCGGTAGAGTGTTGACACCCAAATTCACCAACTTGACAACAAGTAGGTGGGGTTGGATGTTATTTAATTCCAGTTTTCCTCAATCAGGCTCTGACAGAGTTTGCAGTGAGTCTGCTCGCCAGTTGGTTCTGTGTTTCTTTGCCATCAGACCAGTCAGAGAACAACCTTTATGACTGATGTCTAGTGTGAAATATGTTTATTGCTCAAATGATTTTATTTCACTTCTGTCCATTTCGGTCAGTGAACACAATTCGATCAGAATCTTGGAATCTTTACCTCGGAACACGGAAGGCATTTCAGCTCCTGTGATGGTTGGGATGATTGTGGGCACCAAGCCCGGAATCTTGGCATTGCCAAGGTAATTAACGCTCCTTCTGGCAAAACCAATTACGCCTTCTGATCTAGAGAGTGACTCAGCAATGACATGAGTGACACACAATTAGTTAAAAAGTGTCGCACACCAAACACATCAAACACTTTTCTCAGATGCAGGTTACAAAAGATTTCATATGAAAGGAATAGAAATACCAAATATCAGTCAACATGTTGTAAAAGACTACTAGAATTGAACTACAACCATAGAATTGTTAATCAAATATCTTAGAATAATACAGTTCAAATCAATAGATATCTTCAGTTTATATTTTATTCGATAAAAAAAACACAGATCACGCTCCACAGTATCTCCACCCTCACCTCTTTATAACTCTGTTTCCTATCTCTACCTTATTCAACCACTCCTCTTCCCGCCCTCTCCTAACACTCTGTCCCCCCATCCCCTTTCTAGTTTCTCATATTCCAATATTATCTCTTTCTTATCCAACCGCCACCCCTCTCCTTCCCTCTCTTCCTCCTCTTCCCCCCTTCATCACCTGTCAGCCCTCTCATTCTCAAGGTGACTCTGAGCATCTGTGGTAGTTTACGACACGTGAGCACATTTTTTCAGACCACCATTATCCTCATGTGTTTGTGTGTCCTTATGTCCATGTGTTCGTATGTCGGTATTTCTGTGCGTGCGTGTGTGTGTGTGTGTGCTTGCGTGTGTGAGTATGTGTGTACGTGTACGGTCTGAGATATTTATCCTTTATCAAGGTCATATGGTTTTGTGAGACACTGTTTATGTATGTGTGTCCATAAGAATGTGAATAATTACTACGTCTTCCCCTCCTTCCTCTCCCATCCTCTCCCTTCCTCCCTTCTTCCCTCTCTCCTCCTCGCTTTCCAATTCTCCCTCTCCCCTCCTCACTCTCCCTTCCTCCCTCTCCCCTCCTCCCCCACCTCGCTCCCGACTCCCCCATCTCCCCTCTGTCCTGTGTCCTGAATATCAAAACCTCATCTGGACACAGGCACGCTATTTACTGGTAAATTTGTCTCATCATCCTCTCTCTCTCTCCTATTCTCTCTCTTTCTCTCACACTGTGTGTCTTGCGTCCTCCACAGACGTTTTTATGTGCACCAATTGAACCATTCATCAATTGGCAACACAGCTCTGCCTTTACATCAAATCTCTCATTGAAGAACACACACACATGTCCCCCCTCCCCTCCCCCCACACACATGTCCCCCTCCCCTCCCCCACACACATGTCCCCCTCCCCTCCCCCACACACACGACACACGTCCCCCTCCCCTCCCCCAAACACACGTCCCCCTCCCCTCCCCCCACACACACGTCCCCCTCCCCTCCCCCCACACACACGCACACACGTCCCCCTCCCCTCCCCCCACACACACGTCCCCCTCCCCTCCCCCACACATGTCCCCCTCCCCCCACACACACGTCCCCCTCCCCCTCCCCCCACACACACGTCCCCCTCCCTCCCCTCCCCACACACACGACACACGTCCCCCTCCCCTCCCCCACACACATGTCCCCCTCCCCTCCCCCACACACACGTCCCCCTCCCTCCCCCACACACACGTCCCCCTCCCCCCCCCCACACACACGTCCCCCTCCCCTCCCCTCCCCCACACACACGTCCCCCTCCCCTCCCCTCCCCCACACACATGTCCCCCTCCCCTCCCCCACACACACGTCCCCCTCCCCTCCCCCCCACACACACGTCCCCCCTCCCCTCCCCCACACACATGTCCCCCTCCCCCCCACACACGTCCCCCTCCCCTCCCCTCCCCCACACACACGTCCCCCTCCCCTCCCCACACACATGTCCCCCTCCCCTCCCCCCACACACACGTCCCCCTCCCCTCCCCCACACACATGTCTCCCCTCCCCCCACACACATGTCCCCCTCCCCTCCCCCACACATGTCCCCCTCCCCTCCCACACACACATGTCCCCCTCCCCCACACACATGTCCCCCTCCCCCACACACATGTCCCCCTCCCCTCCCCCACACACATGTCCCCCTCCCCCACACACATGTCCCACCTCCCCACACACATGTCCCCCCCTCCCCTCCCCCACACACATGTCCCCCTCCCCCACACACATGTCCCCCTCCCCCCACACACACGTCCCCCTCCCCTCCCCCACACACACGTCCCCCTCCCCCCACACATGTCCCCCTCCCCCCACACACATGTCCCCCTCCCCCTGTCCCCCTCCCCCCCCCACACACATGCAAGGATCTACCTTTATGAAAGTGAAATGAGTCTAGTGTCGGAGTGTTCAGTGGTGTGTCTCCTCTGTAGTCAGTTGACCATCAGACCTACGCAACAAGCCCAATTACCTGCTCGCTCTATGACATACCATGGATCAGACAAATCGGTAGGGAGATAACTCAGATCTAATCATCTAACCAGTTATCTGTGCTATTGCTCACACTGTACTAACAAAGCAGAGCCCTTAATGGAAAATATTGAATAGTTGCAATTTACCTGAACATCTATCTCCAAACAATGAAGCACTGGGGGTTTATCTACTATGTGACGTGTATGTTTTCCACCTGTCAGTCACCATGTGCTGTGGGAGGAAAGGGAGACATGGAAGAACACTTGAGTAGCTGTTTCGGTGCATAAAGAGTCACTTGCTTTGCGAAAATCATGTTCCTTATCAACGCACAGAGTGTGTTCATATGGACTGATGTTCCCTCATGTAATCTCGTTTAATCCAGAACTAATCTCTTGCGTAATTGGTCAGGTGCTCAGTTAAATTCTAGGTCCATACGTTTCCCTCTCTCTTTCACTCGCTCTCTCTCTCTCTCTCTCTCTGTGTAGGAAGGAGTTTCTGAATATATTGTTAGTGGTCATGTTGATCCATCAGTACTATAAACAGTAGTACAGACAGGACTATCTGCATAAGTATAAACAGTGATTAATTAATACAGCCAGCATCACTGAGGGCCACGCTGCTTATTCTCAGCCTGGAAAAACAGTCGTGTTCACTGCCTGAGAAGAATATACAGCGCCTTGCAAAAGTATTCATCCCCCTTGGCGTTTTTTCCTATTTTGTTGCATTACAACCTGTAATTTAAATTGATTCTTATTTCGATTTCATGTAATGGACATACACAAAATAGTCCAAATTGGTGAAGTGAAATGAAAAAAATGTAATGGTTGCAAAAATTCAACAACAAAAAAATCAATGGAAAAGTGGTGCGTGCACATGTATTCACCCCCTTTACTACGAAGCCCCTAAATAAGATCTGGTGCAACCAATTACCTTCAGAAGTCACTTAATTAGTTCAATAAAGTCCACCTGCATGCAATCTCAGTGTCACATGATCTGTCACATGATCTCAGTATATATACACCTGTTCCGAAAGGCCCCAGAGTCTGCAACACCACTAAGCAACAGGCACCACCAAGCAAGCGGCACCATGAAGACCAATGAGCTCTCCAAACAGGTCAGGTAAAAGTTGTGGAGAACTACAGATCAGAGTTGGGTTATAAAAATATATCCGAAACTTTGAACATCCCACGGAGCACCATTAAATCCATAATTAAAAAATGGAAAGAACATGGCACCACAACAAACCTGCCAAAAGAGGACCCCCACCAAAACTCACAGATCAGGCAAGGAGGGCATTAATCAGAGAGGCAACAAGGAGACCAAAGATAACCCTGAAGGAGCTGCAAAGCTCCACAGCGGAGATTGGAGTATCTGTCCATAGGGCCACTTTAAGCCGTATACTCCACAAAGCTGGGCTTTACGGAAGAGTGGCCAGAAAAAAAGCCATTGCTTAAAGAAGAAAATAAGCAAACACAATTGGTGTTCATCTAAGGGCATGTGGGATACTCCCCAAACATATGGAAGAAGGTACTCTGGTCATATGAGACAAAAAATTGAGCTTTTTGGTCATCAAGGAAAACATTATGTCTGGTGCAAACCCAACACCTGTCATCACCCCGAGAACACCATCCCCACAGTGAAGCATGATGTTTTTCATCGGCAGCGACTGGGAAACTGGTCAGAATTGAAGGAATGATGGATGGAGCTAAATACAGTGAAATTCTCGAGGGAAACCTGTTTCAGTGTTCCAGAGATTTGAGACTGGGATGGAGGTTCACATTACAGCAGGACAATGACCCTAAGCATACTGCTAAAGCAACACTCAAGTGGTTTAAGGGGAAACATGTAATGTCTTGGAAGGGCCTGGTCAAAGCCCAGACCTCAATCCAATTGAGAATCTGTGGTATGACTTAAAGATTGCTGTACACCAGCGGAACCCATCCTATTTGAAATGGCTGGAGCAGTTTTGCCTTGAAGAATGTACCAAGCTTATAAACTCAGCAAAAAAAAGAGTCAATTTTTCAGGACCCTGTCTTTCAAAGATAATTAGTAAAAATCCAAATAACTTCACAGATCTTCATTTTAAAGGGTTTAAACATTGTTTCCCATGCTTGTTCAATGAACCATAAACAATTAATGATCATGCACCTGTGGAACAGCGTACAGACGGTAGGCAACTAAGTTCACAGTTATGAAAACTTTGGACACTAAAGAGACCTTTCTACTGACTGAAAAACACCAAAAGAAAGATGCCAAGGGTCCCTGCTCATCTGCATGAACGTGCCTTAGGCAAGCCCCATGGAGGCATGAGGACTGCAAATGTGGCCAGGGCATTAAATTGCAATGTCCGTACTGTGAGACGCCTAAGAGAGCGCTACAGGGAGACAGGACAGACAGCTGATCGTCCTCGCAGTGGCAGACCACGTGTAACAACACCTGCACAGGATTGGTTCATCCGAACATCACACCTGCGGGACAGGTACAGGATGGCAACAACAACTGCCCGAGTTGGAACGCACAATCCCTCCATCTGTGCTCAGACTGTCCGCAATAGGCTGAGAGAGGCTGGACTGAGGACTTGTAGGCCTGCTGTAAGGCAGGTCCTCACCAGATGTCACCGGCAACAATGTCGCCTATGGGCACAAACCCACCGTCGCTGGACCAGACAGGACTGGCAAAAAGTTCTCTACTCTGACGAGTCGAGGTTTTGTCTCACCAGGAGTCATGGTCGGATTCACGTTTATCGTCAAATGAATGAGGGTTACACCGAGGCCTGTACTCTGGAGCGGGATCAATTTGGAGGTGGAGGGTCCGTCATGGTCTGGGATGGTGTGTCACAGCATCATCGGACTGAGCTTGTTGTCACTACAGGCAATCTCAACACTGTGCGTTACAGGGAAGACATCCTCCTCCCTCATGTGGTACCCTTCCTGCAGGCTCATCCTGACATGACCCTCCAGCATGATGATGCCATCAGCCATACTGCTCGTTCTGTGTGTGATTTCCTGCAAGACAGGAATGTCAGTGTTCTGCAATGGCCAGTGAAAAGCCCGGATCTCAATCCCATTGAGCACGTCTGGGACCTGTTGGATCGAAGGGTGAGGGCTAGGGCCATTCCCCCCAGAAATGTCTGGGAACTTGCAGGTGCCCTGGTGGAAGAGTGGGGTAACGTCTCACAGCAAGAACTGGCAAATCTGGTGCAGTCCATAAAGTGGAGATGCACTGCAGTACTTAATGCAGCTGGTGGCCACACCAGATACTGACTGTTACTTTTTATGACCATTCTTTGTTCAGGGACACATTTTTCCACTTCTGTTAGTCACCTTGTCTGTGGAACTTATTCCGTTTGTGTCTCAGTTGTTGAATCTTATGTTCATACAAATATTTACACATGTTCAATAAAAGCAGTTGGCAGTAAGAGGACATTTATTTTTTTGCTGAGTTTAGAGACATACCCCAAGAGATTTTCAACTGTAATTGCTGCAAAATATGGCTCTACAAAGTATTGACTTTGGGGGGGGGTGAATAGTCATGCACGCTCAATTTTTAATTTCTTGTTTGATTCACAATAAAAAATATTTAGCACCTTCAAAGTGGTAGGCATGTTGTGGAAAATCAAATGATACAAAAAAATATATTTTAATTTCAGGTTGTAAGGCAACAAAATAGGAAAAATGCCAAGGTGGGTGAATACTTTTGCAAGGCACTGTAACATTGTCTCTATACCTCCCCTAAGGCCCTGTCTCTCTCTCTCTCTCTTTCTCTTTCCCCCCTCTCTCTCTCTCTCTCTCTTTCTCTTTCCCCCCTCTCTCTCTCTCTCTCTCTCTCTTTCTCTTTCCCCCCTCTCTCTCTCTCTCTCTCTCTCTTTCTCTTTCCCCCTCTCTCTCTCTCTCTCTCTCTCTCTCTTTCTCTTTCCCCCTCTCTCTCTGTCTCTCTCTCTCTTTCTCTTTCCCCCCTCTCTCTCTGTCTCTCTCTCTCTTTCTCTTTCCCCCTTTCTCTCTGTCTCTCTCTCTCTTTCTCTTTCCCCCCTCTCTCTCTTTCTCTTTCCCCCCTCTCTCTCTCTCTCTCTCTCTCTCCCCTCTCGCTCTCTTTGCCTCTCTCTCTCTCTCTCTCTCCTCTCTCTATATTCATCGCAGTGCTAGAGGCGTCACTACAGACTCGGGTTTGATCCCGGGCTGTATCACAAAAGGCTGTAGTTGGGAGTCCCATAGGGTGGCGCACAATTGGCCCAGCGTCGTCCGTGTTAGGGGAGGGTTTTGCCGGAGTGGCATTACAAGTAGGTCATCATTGTAAATAATACAATTGTTCTTAACTGACTTGCATAGTCAAATAAAGGTTCATTAAAATAAATATGAATACAGTTGAAATAGGAAGTTTAGGTTGGAGTCATTAAAGCTCGTTTTCCACCAATAAACACATTTCTTGTTAACAAACTATAGTTTTGGCAAGTCAGTTAGGACATCTACTTTGTTCATGACACAAGTCATTTTTCCAACAACTATTTAAAGACAGATTATTTCACTTATAATTCACTGTATCACAATTCCAGTGGGTCAGAAGTTTGCATACACTAAGTTGACTGTGCCTTTAAACAGCTTAGAAAATTCCAGAGAAAGATGTCATGGCTTTAGAAGCTTCTGACGGGCTAATTGACATAATTTGAGTCAATTGGAGGTAAACCTGTGGATGTATTTCAAGGCCTACCTACAAACCCAGTGCCTCTTTGCTTGACATCATTGGAAAATCAAAAGAAATCAGCCAAGACCTCAGAAGAAGAATTGTAGACCTCCACAAGTCTGGCTCATCCTTGGAAGCAATTTCCAAATGTCTGAAGGTACCACGTTCATCTGTACAAACAATATTACGCAAGTGTAAACACCATGGGACCACGCAGCCGTCATACCGTGTCACGTTCTGACCTTTATTTCCTTTGTTTTGTCATTATTTAGTATGGTCAGGGCGTGAGTTGGGTGGGCAGTCTATGTTTGTTTTTCTATGTTTTGGGGTATTTCTATGTTTCGGCCTAGTATGGTTCTCAATCAGAGGCAGGTGTCATTAGTTGTCTCTGATTGAGAATCATACTTAGGTAGCCTGGGTTTCACTGTGTGTTTGTGGGTGATTGTTCCTGTCTCTGTGTTTTGCACCAGATAGGGCTGTTTTTGGTTTTCCACGTTTATTGTTTTGTAGTGTTCATGTTTATCTTTTTTTATTAAACTTGAATCAATATAACCACGCTGCGTTTTGGTCCTCCTCTACTTCACCACAGGAAAACCCTTACAGAATCACCCACCACAACAGGACCAAGCGGCGTGGTAACGGGCAACAGCAAAAGCAACAGCAGGAGAAGCAACAGAGGCAGCAGCAGCAGGAGCAGCAGCAGCAGCAGTGGGAGAGGCTGCATTATTTGGAGGAATGGACAAGGGAGGAAGAATTGGAAGGTAAAGGACCCTGGGCACAGCCTGGAGAATATCGCCGCCCCAAAGAAGAGCTGGAGGCGGCGAAGGCGGAGAGGCGCTGGTATGAGGAGGCAGCACGGCGGTGTGGATGGAAGCCCGAGAGTCAGCCCCAAAAATGTATTGGGGGGTGGCACACAGGAAGTGTGGTGAAGCCAGGTAGGAGACCTGCGCCAACTTCCTGTGCTTACCGGAGGGCTGGAGAGACCGGGCAGGCACCGTGTTATGCTGTGAAGCGCACGGTGTCCCCAGTGCGGGTGCATAGCCCGGTGCGGTACATTCCAGCTCCGCGTATCGGCCGGGCTAGAGTGGGCATCGAGCCAAGTGCCATGAAGCCGGCTCTACGTATCTGGTCTCCAGTGCGTCTCCTTGGGCCGGCTTACATGGCACCAGCCTTGCGCACGGTGTCCCCGGTCCGCCTACATAGCCCAGTGCGGGCTATTCCACCTCGCCGCACTGGCAGGGCGACCGGGACCATTCAACCGGGTAGGGTTGGGCAGGCTCGGTGCTCAAGAGCTCCAGTGCGCCTGCACGGTCCGGTCTATCCGTCACCACCTCCACGCACCAGCCCTCCAGTGGCAGCCCCCCGCACCAGGCTGTCTCTCCGGCTCATCCTTACAGAGCCTTCCTCCTCTCCAGCGCTGCCGGAGCCTTCCTCCTCTCCAGCGCAGCCGGAGTCTCCCGCCTGTTCGGCGCTACCAGAGCTCCCGCCCCTCAGTCCAGAGGCGCCAGAGCTACTCAGTCCAGCGCTGTCAGAGCCTTCCTCTCCAGCGTTGCCGGAGCTTCCCGTCTGCCCAGCGCTGCTGCCGGAGTCTCCCGCCTGTCCGGCGCTGCTGCCGGAGACTCCCGCCTGTCCGGCGCTGCTGCCGGAGTCTCCCGCCTGTCCGGCGCTGCTGCCGGAGTCTCCCCCTCTGTCCTGAGCTTCTGCCCCTCTGTCCAGAGCTTCTGCCCCTCTGTACAGAGCTTCTGCCCCTCTGTCCAGAGCTTCCGCCCCTCTGTCCCGAGCTGCCCCTCTGTCCAGTGGGGTCATTGAGAGGGGTGGCCATGGTTAGAAAGCCACGGAGGCGGACAATAAAGCGGACTAAGACAATGGTGAAGTGGGGTCCGCGTCCCGCGCCAGAGCCGCCACCGCGGACAGACGCCCACCCAGACCCTCCCCTATAGGTTAAGGTTTTGCGGCCGGAGTCCGCACCTTTGAGGGGGGGTACTGTCACGTTCTGACCTTTATTTCCTTTGTTTTGTCATTATTTAGTATGGTCAGGGCGTGAGTTGGGTGGGCAGTCTATGTTTGTTTTCTATGTTTTGGGGTATTTCTATGTTTCGGCCTAGTATGGTTCTCAATCAGAGGCAGGTGTCATTAGTTGTCTCTGATTGAGAATCATACTTAGGTAGCCTGGGTTTCACTGTGTGTTTGTGGGTGATTGTTCCTGTCTCTGTGTTTTGCACCAGATAGGGCTGTTTTTGGTTTTCCACGTTTATTGTTTTGTAGTGTTCATGTTTATCTGTTTTTATTAAACATGAATCAATATAACCATGCTGCGTTTTGGTCCTCCTCTACTTCACCACAGGAAAACCCTTACATACCGCTCAGGAAGGAGATGCGTTCTGTCTCCTAGAGGTTAATGTACTTTGGTGCGAAAAGTGCAAATCAATCCCAGAACAACAGCAAAGGACCTTGTGAAGATGCTGGAGGAAACAGGTAAAAAAGTACAGTAAAACGAGTCCTATATCAACATACCCTGAAAGGCCGCTCAGCAAGGAAGAAGCCACTGCTCCAAAACCGCATTTAAAAAAGACAGACTATGGTTTGCATTTGCACATGGGGACAAAGATCATACTTTTTGGAGAAATCTCCTCTGGTCTGATGAAACAAATATAGGACTGTTTGGCCATAATGACCATCGTTATGTTTGGAGGAAAAAGGTGGAGGCTTGCAAACTGAAGAACACCATCCCAACCGTCAAACACAGGGGTGGCAGCATCATGTTGTGGGGGTGCTTTGCTGCGGGAGGGACGGGTGCACTTCACAAAATAGATGGCATCATGAGGCAGGAAAATGATGTGGATATATTGAAGCAACATCTCAAGACATCAGTCAGGAAGTTAAAGCTTGGTCGCAAATGGGTCTTCCAAATGGACAATGACCCCAAGCCTACTTCCAAAGTTGTGGCAAAATGGCGTAAGGACAACAAAGTCAAGGTATTGGAGTGGCCATCACAAAGCCCTGACCTCAATCCTATAGAAAATGTGTGGACAGAAGTGAAAAAACATCTGCGAGAAAGGAGGCCTACAAACCTGACTCAGTTAGACCAGCTCTGTCAGGAGGAATGGGCCTAAATTCACCCAACTTATTGTGGGAAGCTTGTGGAAGGCTACCCGAAACATATGACCCAAGATTAAATTGTTTAAGGCAATGCTACCAAATACTAATTGAGTGTATGTAAACTTCTGTCCCACTGGGAATGTGATGAAAGAAATACAAGATGAAATAAATAATTCTCTACTATTATTCTGACATTTCACATTCTTAAAATAAAGTGGTGATCCTAACTGACCTAAGACCGGGAATTTTTACTAGGATTAAATGTCAGGAATAGTGGGAAAACTGAGTTTAAATGTAGTTGGCTAAGGTGTATGTAAACTTCCGACTTCAACTCTACGTTTCAATTCAAGGGGCTTTATTGGTATGGGAAACCAATCTAGTGAAATGGAAAACAAAAGTAAATATGATACAAGTTCCAAAATAATAAAGACAATTCAAATGTCATATTATGTTTATGTACAGTGTTGTGAGTATGTGTAATTAGTCAAATTAAAAAAGGGAAAACAAATTAACATAAATATGGGTTGTATTTAAAATGGTGATTTGTTCTTCACTGGTTGCCCTTTTCTTGTGGCAACAGGTCACACATTTGCTGCCGTGATTGTACACTGTGGTATTTCACCCAGTAGATATGGTCATACATTTGGCAGGAGGTTAGGAAGTGCAACTCGGTTTCCATCTCATTTTGTGGGAAATGTGCACATAGCCTGTCTTCTCTTGAGAGCCAGGTCTGCCTACGGTGACCTCTCTCTTTAGCAAGGCTATGTTCACTGAGTCTGTACATAGTCAAAGCTTTCCTTCATTTTGGGTCAGTCACAGTGGTCAGGTATTCTGCCACTGTGTACTCTCTGTTCAGGGCCAAATAGCATTCTGGTTTGCTCAGTTTTTTTTTGTTAATTCATTCCAATGTGTCAAGTAATTATATTTTTGTTCTCTCTCTCTTTCTCTCCCTGTAGTCTTCTAGGACAGTAAGTGTATTCTGAGTCTCTCTCATACCTTACTGCTGACACAGGTTAGTATGGCTAGTGTGTCTTTCCCATGTAAGATATGAACACTATTTATTTACCCAGATGAGGCCCATTTAGATAGCCATCTCTGTATTTATTACACCTTCCCGAGAGAGAGAGAGAGAGAGAAAGAGAGAGAGAGAGAGAGAGAGAGAGAGAGAGAGAGACAGAGAGAGAGAGAGAGAGAGAGAGACAGAGAGAGAGAGAGAGAGAGAGAGAGACAGAGAGAGAGAGACAGAGAGAGAGAGAGAGAGAGAGAGAGAGAGAGAGAGAGAGAGAGAGACAGAGAGAGAGAGAGACAGAGAGAGACAGAGAGAGAGAGAGAGAGAGAGACAGAGAGAGAGAGAGAGACAGAGAGAGAGAGAGAGAGAGAGAGAGACAGAGAGAGAGAGAGAGACAGAGAGAGAGAGAGAGAGACAGAGAGAGAGAGAGAGACAGAGAGAGAGAGAGAGACAGAGAGAGAGAGAGACAGAGAGAGAGAGAGAGACAGAGAGAGAGAGAGAGAGAGAGAGAGAGAGAGAGAGAGAGAGAGAGAGAGAGAGAGAGAGAGAGACAGAGAGAGAGAGAGAGAGAGAGACAGAGAGAGAGAGAGAGAGAGAGAGAGAGAGAGAGAGAGAGAGAGAGAGAGAGAGAGAGAGAGAGAGAGAGCAATAAAGAGTCACACAGAGAAAGAGAGAGAGGGGGGGGGGGGGGGACAGAGAGGCAGACAATGCTAGAAAGAGAGAAACATGGGACAGGGCAATAAAGAGTCACACAGAGAGAGAGAGAGAAAGAGACACGGTCACCTTCGTCCAAAATACTTTTAATTGTTCTTAGTGATTAATTACAATGTGGAAGAAGGTAATACAGATACTAGAATAGCTTTCAATTACCTCCTTTAACTAGCTATCATTATACAGGGAGGGAGGGAGGGAAGGAGGGAGGGAGGGAGGAATAGAGAAGGAGAGAGGGAGGAATAGAGAAGGAGAGAGGGAGGAATAGAGAAGGAGAGAGAGAAAGATAATATCAATCATATTAAATGGCTTACCAAGTCTGTCGGTCAGTTCTGCCATTATAAAAGCCCTTAAAGATGTGCTTGGTTATAAAACTCCATTCTATATATTTTCAAACATGAACATAATACTAAGTCAACCAACACCACATTATCTATATGTTATCTGTATATTTTCTGTATATTATCAAAATGTTATCTGTATATTATCTATATTTTATCTGTATAGTATCTATATATTATCTGTATATTATCTGTATATTACCTATATGTTATCTGTATATTATCTGTATATTACCTATATGTTATCTATACATTATCTGTATATTATCTATATATTATCTATATATTATCTGTATATTATCTGTATATTATCTATATATTATCTGTATATTATCTGTATAGTATCTATATATTATCTGTATATTATCTATATATTATCTATATATTATCTGTATATTATCTGTATATTATCTATATATTATCTGTATATTATCTGTATAGTATCTATATATTATCTGTATATTATCTATATTTTATCTGTATAGTATCTATATATTATCTGTATATTTCCTATATGTTATCTATATATTATCTGTATATTATCTGTATATTACCTATATGTTATCTGTATATTATCTATATTTTATCTGTATAGTATCTATATATTATCTGTATATTATCTATATATTATCTATACATTATCTGTATATTATCTATATATTATCTATATTTTATCTGTATATTATCTATATATTATATGAATATTATCTATACATTATCTGTATATTACCTTTATATTGTCTATATATTGTCTGTATATTATCTATACATTATCTGTATATTATATGAATATTATCTATATATTATCTGTATATTTCCTATATATTATCTATATTTTATCTGTATATTATCTATATATTATCTGTATATTTCCTATATATTATCTATATTTTATCTGTATATTATCTATGTATTATCTGTATATTACCTTTATATTGTCTATATATTGTCTGTATATTATATGTATATTATCTGTATATTATCTGTATATTACCTGTATGTTATCTGTATATTTCCTGTACATTATCTATATTTATCTGTATATTATCTGTATATTACCTGTATGTTATCTGTATATTTCCTGTACATTATCTATATTTATCTGTATATTATCTGTATATTACCTGTATGTTATATGTATAGTATCTGTATAGTATCTGTGTATTACCTATATATTATCTGTATATTATCTGTATATTACCTGTATGTTATATGAATATTATCTGTATATTATCTATATATTATCTGTACATTATCTGTATATTATTTATATATTATCTGTATATTATCTGTATATTATCTGTATATTACCTTTATATTGTCTATATATTATCTGTACATTATCTGTATATTATTTATATATTATCTGTATAGTATCTATATATTATCTGTACATTATCTGTATATTATTTATATATTATCTGTATATTATCTGTATATTATTTATATATTATCTGTATATTATCTGTATATTATTTATATATTATCTGTATATTATCTGTATATTATCTGTATATTATCTGTATATTATCTGTATATTACCTATATATTATCTGTATATTATCTGTATATTATATGAATATTATCTGTATATTATCTATACATTATCTGTATATTATCTGTATATTATATGAATATTATCTGTATATTATCTATACATTATCTGTATATTATATGAATATTATCTGTATATTATCTGTACATTATCTGTATATTATATGAATATTATCTGTATATTATCTATACATTATCTGTATATTATCTGTATATTATCTGTATATTATCTGTACATTATCTGTATATTATCTGTATATTATCTGTATATTATCTATACATTATCTATATATTATCTGCATATTACCTATACATTATCTGTATATTATATGGATATTATCTATACATTATCTGTATATTACCTTTATATTGTCTATATATTGTCTGTATATTATCTATACATTATCTGTATATTATATGAATATTACCTATACATTATCTGTATATTATATGAATATTATCTATACATTATCTGTATATTATATGGTTATTATCTATACATTATCTGTATATTACCTTTATATTGTCTATATATTGTCTGTATATTATCTATACATTATCTGTATATTATATGGATATTATCTATACATTATCTGTATATTACCTTTATATTGTCTATATATTGTCTGTATATTATCTATACATTATCTGTATGTTATATGAATATTATCTATACATTATCTGTATATTACCTATATATTATCTATACATTATCTATGTATGATCCATATTAAGAATATAGAATATAAATCTGTTGAGAGCCCTATTAGAATGTGTTTATGTAAATTAATCATTCATCCGATGTGAGTAAGTACAGATCTAGCATCAGCCTACTATCCCAGAAAACTAGCCTTAATCATAAGGGAGGAACACAAAACTGACCGTAGATCAGCATCTGCGCAAGGATCACTTCTACAGCTGAAATCTTTGTATTACACTGTAGACAGACACTTAACTGTCCATATTCCTTCTTTATTTTGTCATTTTACCCCCTTTTCCTCCCCAATTTTGTGATATTCATATATAGATATCTCATCATTCCAACTCCCCAACGGGCTCAGGGGAGAGTCGAAGGTTGAATCATGCGTCCTCTGAAACATTACCCGCCAAACCGCGCTTCTTAACACCCTGCCAGCTTAACCCGGAAGTCAGCCGCACCAATGTGTTGGAGGAAACACCGTTCAACTGATGACTAAAGTCAGCCTGGAGGAGCCCGGCCTGCCCCAAGGAGTCGCTAGAGCTCGATGAGAAAGCCCCACCAGCCAAACCCTCCACTAACTCGGACGATGCTGGGGCAATTGTGCGCCACCCTATGGGACTCCCGGTCACGGCCGGTTGAGACACAGCCTGGAATCGAACCCCAGGCAGTAGTGACGCTGCAACAGAGCCTTAGACTGCTGCGTCACTCGGTTGGCCAGCTGTCTGTATTCCTTATAAACATACAGAGTGCGTTCATATGGACTGATCCCCCCTTATGCTTCTACAACATCTTTATTGCAATTCTTCTCCAGATACATTAATTGTACTCTTACTTATAGACATGCAGTAGCTTGGTTGCCATGGCCTTGTACACGGCAGTCAACAGTTTCAGCTATCTGAAATATTTGTTATTTCTAAGTGTATATGGTTGTGAGATTATATATTTTTTGCTTAGATGGAGAACTGAAGACTTGTTCCTCTCTCGCAAGGACTGACAACACACACACACACACACACAGCTCTCTGAGACGCATTTGTCCCAGACAGCAACACTATCGACTCTGTACATCGTGGTATTATATATGAATAATATATATTTATATATAAATATTATATATAGTATATCATAATATAATGCACAAAACACAGGAATATAATGTTTCAAAGCAGCGAGTAAAATTATCTTTCCATCCTCTCCAACACACTCTCCAAAATGCCTCCATTTTACCCCCTTCCTATGTTCTCTATTATTTTGCATTAGGAACTCTGTACGCAGCATGCTAACTGCTTGGTGAAAGGGGACGTCACCGTGCTAGGCTGAGCTAGCTGCAGAACGGTGTGTTCCACTACACATCCTTTCAGTTTCATGCTTATTCCAAAATGGCCACTTAACATTCAGTCAAACACTCTACTTTATCTCTTCAATAAGAAAGAAGGAAGTTCAACTGTCCAACCTATCAAATTAATCCTAACCCTCAGCTTCCCTCCTTTACTGCACATATCCTTCTCGTACCTGATTCTGTGTATGAGAAGTATCCCACCCCCCTCTGAAACGGTCCCTGTGGATCACAAATCTTCAATGTGGAATTCCAACCGTATATTCTACAGTATACATTCCAGTCTATAAAGTATGTAGTGTTTGTCTGTCTCTCTCAGACCTCTGACTCCAGACTAGAGACTTTTCCCCAGGGCCGAGTCACACAGGGTCTGTCCTCAGACCTCAACCCTACCAAGCCCTCTCCTCTCTGGGGCTCTATGTCCGGATCCTGGGCCCCTCCATAGGCTCCATAGGCTCCATACAAACTGTCCTGGTACAACAACCCCCTCTGACTTCGACAGCCACCTCCACAGGCCAGGAGCTGGCATACAGGGCTGGGGATACGGTAGGTACCGGGGCTGGGGTGGTTGCTGGATGCCGGGGAATGGGTCTGGAAGTTGAGGGGGCTGTGGTATAGAGACAGCCCAGGGTAGGAGGTTAGATTGTCGTTGTACTGTCTGCTGAGCAGGCTGGTGGTTCTCCGGACCACCCCCAGGCCTACCCCACCTCCCCCTCCCTGGCCCCCCAGCACGGCCTCCCTGTAGGTGGGCAGATGGGTGGAGTGTGAGTGCCGCAGCTTCTTACGCGAGTTTCCTTTCCTCTGGTCCTGCCTTATATGAAGATAGGCATGTTGGCGGGGTGAGGCGGCAGGATAGCATAGGTTGTTCCGGAACGGGGTGGGGTTGTAGAGTTTAGTGGGAGTTTCTTGGTCGACCGTGACGCGGGGAAATAAGTCTGGTAAAGCAGAATGTGATTGGCTATCGAGGGATGTAGGCGGAGTATCGTCCGGCTGGCGAATCTGCTCGCTGCCCCAGGTGGCTCGAAGGAAAGATGGCCGTCGGTGGCGCCGCCGTCTGCCTGCTAGGACGAGCTCCTCCAGAGGAAGAGGCCAGGAGTCACCGCATCTCTCTTCCCCAGGACAGAGCACCGCTCCTGGGTACAGGGAGTCAGGCATGTGGGGCGAGACGTGGTTTTCCTGGATGTGGTTGGCCCGGAGTTCAGCCAGGCACACCGTCTTCTCCTCCCTGCGCCGCCTCCTCTGTCCTCCTCCTCTTCCTGTCTCCCCTGAGAGGAGGCTCTTGCTCCTCCTCTTCCTCTTGGAGGGCTCTGTGTGGGGGGGATGGGAGACAGCAGAGGGTGGGTGAGAGGAGAGGTAGATGTCTGGGAGCTGGAGCTCACTATAGGGGATGAAGGGAGAGCGGGGGTGGGAAAGGTGTTGGGGGTCCACATAGAGCCTACCTGTGGAGGGGTGAGGATAAGATGAGAGGCGATCCCCCCCAGCCAGGTCAAGGTGAGGGCAAATGAGACTAGAAACAGGAAGTGGTCTGTTGTAGAGAGAGGAAGTACGAGCCGGGAGCGTGTATCGTAGCGGTGTGGGTCTCGCCAGCCCCCTCTGCTGGTTCACAGATGTCCCTGAACCCAGCGTGCAGTATTGTGGGCTGAGGGGGCGCTCGGGTGGCAGGTGTGTATTCTCTGTGACATAAGCGAACCCTCCCGGGACTGTTTCCGTGGTGCCTTGCTGCGGAATGTGGACTGGCAGGCTGCCGCCATGGCGTCCCCAGTGTTCTATGGTCTTGGAGGCGTGGTCCAGTGAGGTCTCGACTTGGGCGGAGTTAACCAGGTCCTTAGCAGTGCGTAGCATCTTGAGGATGTTAGCCTGGGCATAGTTAGCTGTCAGGTCTGGGTTGGCCAGGTTAGGGAGGTCTGGTTCCTCCACCCCGTTGAAGCAACTGTAGATACCCTGGGAGACGGAAGAGAGGGAGGGGAGAGGGGAAGTAGAGGATGGGAGAGATGAGAGAGAAAGAGAATACATGATCTACTACATGTAAAATTCAGTAGAAGCCCTGTAGAGAGATCTTGCTCAAAAGTTAAACCTCACAAAGAAAGTCATTCGATTCCACAGATTTTGCCAGTTTGGACAAACGCTGAACACACACAGACTTGCTGAGCAAATAGTATCAAACTGCAAACAGAGAGCTGAGTCCCCTGACTGCACCGTTCACAGTCGACTGAAAAACTGACAAAGCCTAATTTAATTTGGCCCTCAGGGGCCCCCGTAGGGATTAACTATCAGATAGTAATTTAGCTGCTAATCTGATAAACCATGATACAGGTACAACGCTGTAATTACACACTGTTAGCAGAGCACACACATACACACGTGAGATTGCCTAGTCACTTTTACCCCTACCTACATGTACATATTACCTCAACGACCTTGTACCCCTGCACATTGACTTGCTACCGGTACTTCTTGTATTTGGCCTCGATATTGTTATTTATTGTGTTACTATTTCATATTTTTATTTGCTCATTTATTTAATGGTAAAAGTTTACACCGGTTGTACTAGGCGCATGTGAAACATAAAATCTGATTTCAATGAATTGAGTTGAGTCCATAGACTTTAGGCTGGGAATGTTTTTCACGTTCGTTCCCTCCTTCTGCCCCTCCTACAAAACACGCACTTATCACATAGATTGGTTGTTGATTAACACTAATGTTGAGCTGGAATTAAAACCGTGGTTTGTGCTCATTAAAACTATTGTTCTGCAGATGATAATGTAGTCATAGGAATTATACGCGGGGTAAACAGCAATAAGAGCTCATATCAGGAGTTATTCATTCACCACACATCATTAACTCTTATACGAGTTTTTGTTCTCTCTCTCTCTCTCTCTCTCTCTCTCTCTCTCTCTCTCTCTTTCTCTGTATCTCTCTCTCTCTCTGTGTATCTCTCTCTCTCTATCTCTCTCTCTCTGTATCTCTCTCTCTCCCTCTCTCTCTCTCTCTCTGTATCTCTCTCTGCATCTCTCTGCATCTCTCTGTACCTCTGTACCTCTCTCTCTCTCTCTCTCCCTCTCTCTCTCTCTCTCTGTATCTCTCTCTTTCTCTCTCTTTCTCTCTCTGTACCTCTGTACCTCTCTCTCTCTCTCTCTCTCTCTCTGTATCTCTCTCTCTCTCTCTCTCTCTCTCTCTCTCTCTCTCTCTCTCTCTCTCTCTCTCTCTCGCTTTCTCTGTATCTCTCTCTCTCTCTCTCTCTCTTTCATTCTCTGTATCTCTCTGTATCTCTCTCTTCTCTCTCTTTCTCTCTGTACCTCTCCCTCTCTTTCTTTCTCTGTATCTATCTCTTTCTCTCTATATATCTCTATTTTTCTCTCTCTGTATCTCTCTCTGTTTCTCTCTCTCTTCTCTCTCTTTCTCTCTCTGTATCTCTCTCTGTATCTCTCTCTTTCTCTCTGTACCTCTCTCTCTCTCTCTCTGTATCTCTCTTTCTCTCTGTATCTCTCTCTTTCTCTCTCTGTATCTCTCTGTACCTCTGTACCTCTCTCTCTCTCTCTCTCTCTCTCTCTCTCTCTCTCTCTTTTCTTTCTCTGTATCTCTCTATCTCTCTGTACCTCTCCCTCTCTTTCTTTCTCCGTATATCTCTCTTTCTCTCTCTGTATCTCTCTCTTTCTTTCTCTGTACCTCTCTCTTTCTCTCTCTGTATCTCTCTCTGTATCTCTGTCTGTATCTCTCTCTTTCTCTCTGTATCTCTCTCTCTCTCTCGCTCTCTCTCTCTGTCTCTGTATCTCTCTCTTTATATCTCTCTTTCTCTCTTTCTCTCTCTGTATCTCTCTTTCTCTCTCTCTTTCTCTCTCTGTATCTCTCTCATTCTCTGTATCTCTCTCTTTCTCTCTCTCTCTCTCTGTATCTCTCTCTGTATCGCTCTCTTTCTCTCTCTGTATCTCTCTCTTTCTTTCTCTCTCTCTCTGTATCTCTCTCTGTATCTCTCTCTTTCTTTCTCTCTCTCTCTGTACCTCTCTCTTTCTCTCTCTGTACCTCTCTCTCTTGCTCTCTGTACCTCTCTCTCGCTGTCTCTGTATCTCTCTATTTCTCTCTCTGTATCTCTCTCTCTCTCTCTGTATCTCTCTTTCTTTCTCTCTCTCTCTCTGTCTCACCCTGCTGATGGCGAGCAGGAAGTCCATCCTGGGAGATTTGTCTAGTTCCTTGTGAAGTTTCCAGTAGAGTAGATGTTCCCAGGAGAACACCAGCAGACTGAGCCCCATGGCCACCAGCAGCATGTAGAAGACCCCGGCCATGTTGTCTATGTCCAGCTTACTGCTCATCACCTCGTTCTTCTCATTCTGACAGATGCCTGACAGCCAGACCGTCTCCAAGCGCTGGGTGTCACCTGGGAGAGGAGAGGGACGCAGTCAGAATCACCTTGAGGAGTGACTCACCAGTGAATTACCACAGTCAGATTCAGGTGTATGGGGTTTCTTTCAAATTAGGCTCCTGGGGAATATGTGATTTATGACTTACAAATTGGGGTTACCAGTGTGTGTGTGTGTCTGTGTGTGTGTGTGTGCGTGCGTGCGTGCGTGCGCATATGCATGACCCACCATCTCCCAGGAACTGCAATAAGGCCAGGTCAATTGGTCGTTTCCATCGAGAGTCTTTCTGCAGGGCGATACCGTAGCCCGTTGTAGCAAACACCTTCCCAGAGCCAATAGTCACAAGCTTACAGCCCTCGTCCTTCCCTGCCATGTAGTTCAACACCGCAGCATCATAGATAAAAGCATCCAGCTTCCTGGATGAGACGGAGAAGAATCAAAATGTGTTGCAGTTTTAATTAACCAAATGGAACTCCTCCCAGTTAATAAGCCTGGATCAAACTATGGGGATCATAGACGGTATTGTATTCTGAGGGCGTTGGACTGGGGGTTAGGGTTTAGGGGTTAGGGGTGAGAGCTGGAGGAGAGGTAAGGATTAAAGGAAGTGCGTTCTTACGCTGTCTTAAGGCTGTTGAGGGCATCCTCTACTCCTTTCTGGTTGTATTTGACCATGTGTGCGTGCATGTCGGGGTAGTTACTCCTGATGTTCCTTTCTGTGCTGCCGTTAGGGACTGTCCCAAACCGGAATGGAGGGTAGTGTTCCTGAGGCTTCTGGAACTGAGGAGAGGAGAGGAGAGGAGAGGGGAGGGGAGGGGAGGGGAGGGGAGAGGAGGGGAGGGGAGGGGAGAGGAGAGGAGAGGAGAGGAGAGGAGAGGAGAGGAGAGGAGAGGAGAGGAGAGGAGAGGAGATTCAGCTCAGTGAGATCTAATTCAGAGCAGTTCTATTCATTTGAAACTGATTCAGTTAAAATCTCTTCCTCTCAATTCACTTTCATTGGAATGAACGCCATTCTACCCTTTTCAATTTGATTAAACGTGATGTCATTCAAGGCCCGTTCTATTGAAGTAATTTCAGTAGCCATAGATTTAGTTCAGTCTAGTAGATGAACTCAGGGACATTTGGAGTCGGTTCAAAGTTGAAATGATTCAGAGTGCAGGGTGAATGAAACCTTTGAAAGAACCACACAGAACGCAGACGCTCATAAAACTCTATTAAAGTGTAAATAAAAACTGCTCTATTATTCTCTTTTAGTATTGACCTTCAGAGCCCTATGTAGATGTGTGTGTGTGTGTGTGTGTGTGTGTGTGTGTGTGTGTGTGTGTGTGTGTGTGTGTGTGTGTGTGCCTGCATGAACTTGAGTGTGTATAGGAAGGAGTTTATGAATATATTGTTAGTGGTCATATTGATCCATCAGCACTATAAACAGTGGTACAGACAGGACTATCTGCATAAATATAACCAGTGGTTAATTAATACAGCCAGCATCACTGAGGGCCACGCTGCTTATTCACAGCCCCTCTCTCTCTCTCTCTCCCTGTTTATCTGTTTCTCTCTCTGTATAACTGTTTATCTCTCTGCATCTCTCTGTTAAATGGTTAATCTCTCTATATCTCTCTGTTTATTGGTTAATCTCTCTATATCTCTCTGTTAAATGGTTTATCTCTCTATATCTCTCTGTTAAATGGTTAATCTCTCTATATCTCTCTGTTAAATGGTTTATCTCTCTATATCTCTCTGTTTAATGGTTTATCTCTCTGTATCTCTCTGTTTAATGGTTAATCTCTCTATATCTCTCTGTTTAATGGTTAATCTCTCTGTATCTCTCTGTTTAATGGTTAATCTCTCTATATCTCTCTGTTTAATGGTTAATCTCTCTATATCTCTCTGTTTAATGGTTTATCTCTCTATATCTCTCTGTTAAATGGTTTATCTCTCTATATCTCTCTGTTTAATGGTTAATCTCTCTATATCTCTCTGTTTAATGGTTTATCTCTCTATATCTCTCTGTTAAATGGTTTATCTCTCTGTATCTCTCTGTTAAATGGTTAATCTCTCTATATCTCTCTGTTTAATGGTTAATCTCTCTATATCTCTCTGTTAAATGGTTTATCTCTCTATATCTCTCTGTTTATTGGTTTCTCTCTCTATATCTCTCTGTTAAATGGTTAATCTCTCTATATCTCTCTGTTTAATGGTTAATCTCTCTATATCTCTCTGTTTAATGGTTAATCTCTCTATATCTCTCTGTTTAATGGTTAATCTCTCTATATCTCTCTGTTTAATGGTTAATCTCTCTATATCTCTCTGTTTAATGGTTAATCTCTCTATATCTCTCTGTTTAATGGTTAATCTCTCTATATCTCTCTGTTTAATGGTTAATCTCTCTATATCTCTCTGTTTATTGGTTAATCTCTCTATATCTCTCTGTTAAATGGTTTATCTCTCTATATCTCTCTGTTAAATGGTTAATCTCTCTATATCTCTCTGTTTAATGGTTAATCTCTCTGTATTTCTCTGTTAAATGGTTAATCTCTCTATATCTCTCTGTTTAATGGTTAATCTCTCTATATCTCTCTGTTTAATGGTTTATCTCTCTATATCTCTCTGTTAAATGGTTTATCTCTCTATATCTCTCTGTTAAATGGTTTATCTCTCTATATCTCTCTGTTAAATGGTTTCTCTCTCTATATCTCTCTGTTTAATGGTTAATCTCTCTGTTTAATGGTTAATCTCTCTATATCTCTCTGTTTAATGGTTAATCTCTCTATATCTCTCTGTTTAATGGTTAATCTCTCTATATCTCTCTGTTTAATGGTTTATCTCTCTATATCTCTCTGTTAAATGGTTTATCTCTCTATATCTCTCTGTTTAATGGTTAATATCTCTATATCTCTCTGTTTAATGGTTAATCTCTCTATATCTCTCTGTTTAATGGTTTCTCTCTCTGTATCTCTCTGTTTAATGGTTAATCTCTCTATATCTCTCTGTTTAATGGTTAATCTCTCTATATCTCTCTGTTTAATGGTTAATCTCTCTATATCTCTCTGTTTATTGGTTAATCTCTCTATATCTCTCTGTTAAATGGTTTATCTCTCTATATCTCTCTGTTTAATGGTTAATCTCTCTATATCTCTCTGTTTAATGGTTAATCTCTCTATATCTCTCTGTTTAATGGTTAATCTCTCTATATCTCTCTGTTTAATGGTTAATCTCTCTATATCTCTCTGTTTAATGGTTAATCTCTCTATATCTCTCTGTTAAATGGTTAATCTCTCTATATCTCTCTGTTTATTGGTTTCTCTCTCTATATCTCTCTGTTTAATGGTTAATCTCTCTATATCTCTATGTTTAATGGTTTATCTCTCTATATCTCTCTGTTTAATGGTTAATCTCTCTATATCTCTCTGTTAAATGGTTTATCTCTCTATATCTCTCTGTTAAATGGTTTATCTCTCTATATCTCTCTGTTTATTGGTTTCTCTCTCTATATCTCTCTGTTTAATGGTTAATCTCTCTATATCTCTCTGTTTATTGGTTTCTCTCTCTGTATCTCTCTGTTAAATGGTTAATCTCTCTATATCTCTCTGTTTATTGGTTTCTCTCCCTATATCTCTCTGTTTAATGGTTTATCTCTCTATATCTCTCTGTTTAATGGTTAATCTCTCTATATCTCTCTGTTAAATGGTTTATCTCTCTATATCTCTCTGTTTATTGGTTTATCTCTCTATATCTCTCTGTTTATTGGTTTCTCTCTCTGTATCTCTCTGTTTATTGGTTTCTCTCTCTGTATCTATCGGTTTATTGGTTTCTCCTTGTATCTCTCTGTTTATCTGTTTCTCTCTCTGTATCTCTGTTTATTGGTTCTCTCTCTGTATCTCTCTGTTTATTGGTTTCTCTTTCTGTATCTCTCTGTTTATTGGTTTCTCTCTCTGTATCTATCGGTTTATTGGTTTCTCCTTGTATCTCTCTGTTTATCTGTTTCTCTCTCTGTATCTCTGTTTATTGGTTTCTCTCTCTGTATCTCTCTGTTTATTGGTTTATCTCTCTATATCTCTCTGTTTATTGGTTTCTCTCTCTGTATCTCTCTGTTTATTGGTTTCTCTCTCTGTATCTATCGGTTTATTGGTTTCTCCTTGTATCTCTCTGTTTATCTGTTTCTCTCTCTGTATCTCTGTTTATTGGTTTCTCTCTCTGTATCTCTCTGTTTATTGGTTTCTCTCTCTGTATCTATCGGTTTATTGGTTTCTCCTTGTATCTCTCTGTTTATCTGTTTCTCTCTCTGTATCTCTGTTTATTGGTTTCTCTCTCTGTATCTCTCTGTTTATTGGTTTATCTCTCTGTATCTCTCTGTTTATTGGTTTATCTCTCTGTTTAATGGTTAATCTCTCTCTGTTAATTGGGTTCCCTCTCTGTATCTCTCTGTTTTTGGTTTATCGCTCTGTATCTCTCTGTTTATTGGTATCTCTCTGTATCTTTGTCGTTTGCTGGTTTCTCTCTCTGTATCTCTCTGTTTATCTGTTTATCTCTCTGTATCTCTCTGTTTATCTCTCTGTTTATCTCTTTGTATTTCTCTAGTGATTGGTTTATCTCTCTGTTTAATGGTTTATGTCTCTGTATCTCTCTGTTTAATGGTTTATCTCACTGTATCTCTCTGTCTAATGGTTTATCTCTCTCTGTATCTCTCTCTGTTTATTTGTCACGCCCTGGCCTTAGTATTCTGTGTTTTCTTTATTATTGTGGTTAGGCCAGGGTGTGACATGGGTGATTATGTGTTTGTCTTGTTTAGGGGCTTTTGTAGATTGATGGGGTTTTGTTCAGTGTAGTATTCTAGGTAAGTCTATGGTTGCCTAGATTGGTTCTCAATTAGAAGCAGCTGTTTATCGTTGCCTCTGATTGGGAACCATATTTAGGCAGCCATATTCTTTGGGTATTTTGTGGGTGATTGTTCCTGTCTCTGTGTTTTGCACCAGTTAGGACTGTTTCGGGTTTTCCACGTTTTCTTATTTTGTATAGTGTTCACGTTTTCATCTTTCATTAAAGATGTTTATAAATAACCACACAGCATTTTGGTTCTCCTCTCCTTCCCAGGAAGAAAACCGTTACATTATTGGATTATCTCTCTGTTTATTGGTTTTTCTCTCTCTGTATAGCTCTGTTTATTGGTTTCTATCTCTGTTTATTGGTTTCTATCTCTGTTTATTGGTTTCTATCTCTCTCTATTGGTTTCTATCTCTCTCTGTTTATTGGTTTCTATCTCTGTTTATTGGTTTCTATCTGTATCTCTGTTTTTGTCACGTGTTCTCCTTCTCCAGCCTCTATGTCACCAGGCTGCTCATTATGGCGCACACCTGTCACCATCGTTACTCGCATCAGCGCATTATGACACTCACCTGGACTCAATCACCTCCTTGATTACCTTTCCTATATATGTCACTCCCTTTGGTTCCTTTCCTATATATGTCACTCCCTTTGGTTCCTCTCCTATATATGTCACTCCCTTTGGTTCCTCTCCTATATATGTCAATCCCTTTGGTTCCTCTCCTATATATGTCAATCCCTTTGGTTCCTCTCCTATATATGTCACTCCCTTTGGTTCCTCTCCTATATATGTCACTCCCTTTGGTTCCTCTCCTATATATGTCACTCCCTTTGGTTCCTCTCCTATATATGTCACTCCCTTTGGTTCCTCTCCTATATATGTCACTCCCTTTGGTTCCTCTCCTATATATGTCACTCCCTTTGGTTCCTCTCCTATATATGTCACTCCCTTTGGTTCCTCCCCTATATATGTCACTCCCTTTGGTTCCTTCCCTATATATGTCACTCCCTTTGGTTCCTTCCCCAGGCGTAATTGTTTCTGTTTCAGTTTCCTGGTTGTGCGTTGGTCGCGTTTCTTGTTTTGTATTATGTTTTGTTTAAAGACGAAATCACTCGCTTTCTGAACTTGCTTCCCGACTCTCAGCGCACATCGTTAGTTGACCTGTTCCTGTATTTCTCTCTGTTTCTCTGATTCTCTCTGTTTCCCGCTCTCTGGATCTCTGAAACAAAATGTGTCGCTTGTCATTTTCGTCTTCTGTGATTATGCTTAGGAATAGCCAGCTGAATGAAGAATGTGTGTGGTTGTCACGCCCTGACCTTGATTAGGTCAGGGTGTGACTCGGGTAGGAGAATCTGTTTTCTATTTCTTTGTTGTTTTTTGCCAAGTGTGGTTCCCAATCAGAGGCGGCTGTCTATCGTTGTCTCTGATTAGGGATCATATGTAAGTTGTCATTTTCCGTTTGGGTTTTGTGGGGTGTTTTCCGTTTAGTATCTGTGCCTGACGGAACTGTTCGCTTTCGTTTTTGTATTCGTTATTTTTGTTTGAGTGATTCTTGACAATAAAGAACATGAACACATTCCACGCTTGGCTTTGGCCCACTCTACCTTACAACGACGAGCATTACCCTGGGGCGGCAGGGTAGCCTAGTGGTTAGAGCATTGGACTAGTAACCGAAAGGTTGCAAGTTCAAATCCCCGAGCTGACAAGGTACATAATCTGTCGTTCTGCCCCTGAACAGGCAGTTAACCCACTGTTCCTAGGCCGTCATTGAAAATAAGAATTTGTTCTTAACTGACTTGCCTAGTTAAATAAAGGTAAAAAAAAAAAAAAAAATTACAGTGGTGTATGCGATGAGTGTGTGTCTTTGTGTTCACATATGTAAGCTATTGAATGACAGGGATAATCTTTGACAAGATGAGCTACAAGAGAACAGTTATCAGGATAGATGGATTGGTGGATGACTCTGGGATTGATTAACTGTCCTACCTTCTTGTCAGACAGTCCAGACACAGTGTCTATGTACTGCTCCTGGATCATGAAGGCAGCCAGGTTGGCGGTGTAGGAGGCCAGGAAGATGACTGCGAAGAAGGCCCACACCAGCACCATGATCTTACTGGTGGTTCCTTTAGGGTTCTCGATGGGGACTGAGTTATTGAACACGATGCCCCAAAGCAACCACACTGACTTCCCTATGGTGAAGGTAGGACCTCCTGCCGCTGGGGGGTTGGAGGCAGGAGGAGAGGGGGGAGGTGTTTGGTTAATATACTCATTGTATCATAACAGTATCATTAGCAGATGTACAATATACGTCCATGTTATTGATGTGTGTAATGAAACATACATCCATGTTATTGATGTGTGTAATGAAACATACGTCCATGTTATTGATGTGTGTAATGAAACATACGTCCATGTTATTGATGTGTGTAATGAAACATACGTCCCTGTTATTGATGTGTGTAATTAAACACACGTCCATGTTATTGATGTGTGTAATGAAACATACGTCCATGTTATTGATGTGTGTAATGAAACACACGTCCATGTTATTGATGTGTGTAATGAAACATACGTCCATGTTATTGATGTGTGTAATGAAACATACGTCCATGTTATTGATGTGTGTAATGAAACATACGTCCATGTTATTGATGTGTGTAATGAAACACACGTCCATGTTATTGATGTGTGTAATGAAACATACGTCCATGTTATTGATGTGTGTAATGAAACACACGTCCATGTTATTGATGTGTGTAATGAAACATACGTCCATGTTATTGATGTGTGTAATGAAACATACGTCCATGTTATTGATGTGTGTAATGAAACATACGTCCATGTTATTGATGTGTGTAATGAAACATACGTCCATGTTATTGATGTGTGTAATGAAACATACGTCCATGTTATTGATGTGTGTAATGAAACATACGTCCATGTTATTGATGTGTGTAATGAAACATACGTCCATGTTATTGATGTGTGTAATGAAACATACATCCATGTTAATGATGTTTGTAATGAAACATACGTCCATGTTATTGATGTGTGTAATGAAACATACGTTCATGTTATTGATGTGTGTAATGAAACATACGTCCATGTTATTGATGTGTATAATGATGTGTAATGAAACATACGTCCATTTTCCTATACTGTTGATGGCTGTATCATGCATTTCCAATTAGCTTGTTTGTACAGCCCCTTACTAGACCTAATAGAATTTTGACCTTTTCATCTCTCTATCACATTTCCATTCATAGGTTGTTCCCTATCCCATCATTCAACCCAGCAGCAGCACTGAACACAACATCATTAGCAATCCTCTCAGCATTAGACTAGTCACTGAAGGGTTTGCCGTTAGCCTGCCTCTAGCTGTGTGGTGTGTTTGGTAACACAGTGTTAACTGCTAGTCTGCCTCTAGTTGTGTGTCATGTTGTGTAACACAGTGTTAGCCACTAGCCTGCCTCTAGTTGTGTGTTGTGTAACACGGTGTTAGCCACTAGCCTGCCTCTAGTTGTGTTGTGTTGGGTAACACAGTGTTAACTGCTAGTCTGCCTCTAGTTGTGTGTCATGTTGTGTAACACAGTGTTAGCCACTAGCCTGCCTCTAGTTGTGTGTTGTGTAACACGGTGCTAGCCACTAGCCTGCCTCTAGTTGTGTTGTGTTGGGTAACACAGTGTTAGCTGCAAGTCTGCCTCTAGTTGTGTGTCGTGTTGTGTAACACAGTGTTAGCCACTAGCCTGCCTCTAGTTGTGTTGTGTAACACAGTGTTAGCTGCTAGCCTGCCTCTATCTGTCTGTCGTATTGGGGAACACAGACTCAGCCCATTCATCTTTGCCAGCTTGGAGAAGCCAAATCCATCTCCATCAGATTAGCCTAGCGACAAACACTAATTAAACCAGGAAGTGACCTTTCAGACCGCGAGACGAGAGCGGGCTCTGGCAGCTTGGCATGCTGGGATTGATTAGCCGTCTTTGTTGAGTGCAGTGCTATACCCCACTCTCCCAGGGACTCTCGGGGTCTGGCATTCTGTGTCAATACCTGCCTAAAACCACTTTAAAACTTTTGGCACCTAGCTTCTGTTTCTAGTATGTAGGACACAGCCGTTTCCCATACTAATGTAGCCGATAAACAACTCTCACTTCCCTGTGTTTGTGTGAATAAGCAGTGTTTTATTTTATTATTATAATTATTTATTATTTTAGGGGGTAGATCAGCTTTAATATCGCAGATAGATTGTAGCTTCCATCAATGTAATTGTCTGCATCATTTTCAATCCCCCATATATATTTTGTGTAAATATGTACATAAAATATGCTTTTAAAATATATTTTCTTTTCTTATTTTCACCTAACCCTACCACCCCCCTCATACACTTCCCTGTGTTTGGGTGAATAAGCAGGGTTAATGACCAGCTGAGTTTCAACCCAAGTCTCCTGTGTGAGCCCTCGGCGCTAAAGCCAGGGTAGCAGCAGCTGTGCCACAACTCACCTTTAGCGCTGACCAAGCTGCGGTTGTAGCCGACAGGACTGAAGTACTCGAACACGAATACGGTCACAGCTACCACGGTCAGGCACATTACAAACATCATCACCCACACCGCTGGGCTATAGGGCTCTGGGAGAGAGGAGGAGAGACAAGGAGGAGGGAGAGAGAGAGCGGGCGGGAGGGATCTTTCTTTTTATGTCATTTGGACTGGCCAATGATGGCTAATAATGTCACCAGGTATAGTATCTACGGAAAACTTAAAGACGGTCATAGGATTGTTCATCCATTGCTTTGGTTGTCGTATAAGCTTGTCTAGGCTCCAACAAAGCAATTATACATACTGAGCAGCTCAGGGAGAGAAAAGGCAGAGATAAAAATGACTCATTTTAACATGGGAACGTCAACTTGTTTTCATTTTGATTTGGTTGTTTCAGTGTTTAAGTATGATGTAGTTGTATCTGCAGGATAAATCCAAAGTTACCTAAAACGGAAACAGACCACTGAGACAGAACCCAGTAAAGTAGGCCAAACACAAACACACACACAAACACACACACATGCACTGAGCGTTGCCATGGGAGCTAGCTGTCATGTTGCTTCCGTGAGGAGAGGCATCATGGCCGGCAATCCAGGTAAATCACTGTTTGACACAGATCTAAGATAATGTTAACTATTGGAGTACTAACACTAAACTTACCTCAGATCAAATTATATTTACATAATATAAAGACAATCAATCAATTAATCAATCCAACTATCTCACCGAGGAAGGCGGAGGGGGAGACAGTCCCATTGCTACGGGCAACCATGACGCTGATGCCGGTCTCGACGAATGGCACGGAGAAGTCGATGATCTCAGAACGCTCCTCATTTATGGTGAGAGAACCTATGGCCATGTCTGCTTTCCTGTAGAACACCTGGGAGAGAGGGAGGAGAGGGGGAGGAATCAGACGGGTGGGGGGTGATACATCTTTACATCACACAACTTAAAACATGATCTACTGTGCTTCATCCCTCTGTCAATGTAAGAATGGCACATTATAGCATTTTTTCCTCTCTCTTGCATTACCTCAACATGTATCAAATGGCATTGAGCCTCATGGGGACGCAGGCAGGGATGATGTCATGAGGAACACCTGTTCAGGCGTACGCCTTTAGGATGCGACTGTGTTTGATGTGTCTTCAGCACCATATGAACATGCATGTTTTCACACACCATTAACCCAGATACAATCAACCATCAAAGAGATGCTGTACACCTACCCAGTCTACCTCTGACCACTGCCTCCACTCCTGGTCCCAACAAACACACAGCACAGATTTAGGAGTAGAAGCTCTGGAGCTGTTCACAGGGGAAGTTCATTTATCTTCCAATTGTTATCTTCCTGCCTGGGATTTCAACCAGCAACCTTCCAGCTACTGGTCCGCCTCTCTAGCCTCTAGCCACCGCCTCTGTCATGTAACGTCCTACATTACTGGTCCGCCTCTCTAGCCTCTAGCCACCGCCTCTGTCCTGTAACGTCCTACATTACTGGGAGAGTTTGGTGCTGGAGTTCCTCTCACCTCTCCGATCATGCCGTTCCAGATGCCGCTGATCATCTTTCCATGTTTCCCGTTAGTGACCAGGTAGAGGTCGTAGGAGAACTTGATGGTGCGAGACAGCTTCTTCAGAATGTCGATGCAGAACCCCTTACAGCACAGCTTGGTGTAGGGCTCCGAGTGACCCACAAGACTGTAGGGAGAGGAGGAACACACACACGCACACACTGAACAGAACGTATGTGACGAACAGTAAGTTTTAGGAGAAAGAAGAGCAACTCCTAATTGACCTGATAGGTCCTCTAATTGACCTGATAGGTCCTCTAATTGACCTGATAGTTCCTCTAATTGACCTGATAGGTCCTCTAATTGACCTGATAGTTCCTCTAATTGACCTGATAGTTCCTCTAATTGACCTGATAGTTCCTCTAATTGACCTGATAGGTCCTCTAATTGACCTGATAGGTTCTCTAATTGACCTGATAGTTCCTCTAATTGACCTGATAGTTCCTCTAATTGACCTGATAGTTCCTCTAATTGACCTGATAGGTTCTCTAATTGACCTGATAGGTCCTCTAATTGACCTGATCGTTCCTCTAATTGACCTGATAGTTCCTCTAATTGACCTGATAGGTCCTCTAATTGACCTGATAGTTCCTCTAATTGACCTGATAGGTCCTCTAATTGACCTGATAGTTCCTCTAATTGACCTGATAGTTCCTCTAATTGACCTGATAGTTCCTCTAATTGACCTGATAGGTCCTCTAATTGACCTGATAGGTTCTCTAATTGACCTGATAGTTCCTCTAATTGACCTGATAGTTCCTCTAATTGACCTGATAGTTCCTCTAATTGACCTGATAGTTCCTCTAATTGACCTGATAGGTCCTCTAATTGACCTGATCGTTCCTCTAATTGACCTGATAGTTCCTCTAATTGACCTGATAGGTCCTCTAATTGACCTGATAGTTCCTCTAATTGACCTGATAGGTCCTCTAATTGACCTGATAGTTCCTCTAATTGACCTGATAGGTCCTCTAATTGACCTGATAGTTCCTCTAATTGACCTGATAGTTCCTCTAATTGACCTGATAGGTCCTCTAATTGACCTGATAGTTCCTCTAATTGACATGATAGTTCCTCTAATTGACCTGATAGGTCCTCTAATTGACCTGTTAAACAGCAGTAGCTCTGTGAGACCGATGAGATCAATAAGCTAAACAGCATCAGAGCAGAGCAGAGCAGAGGAGGGAGGAGTGTGGTCTGTACTAACGACTGGGAATCAAGGACCTGGTCTGCAGACAGGAAAGACAACAGGAAATCGGTATCCCTGAGACACTCACTCACTCACACACGCACGCGTGTGTTTTGTTTTGTGAAACACTGACACACACACACACACAGAGAGCAGTGATGATCTGTCACCTCCAGCCTCCCCTCGACCCCACTGTCTAATGATGTGTAGGTAGAGGGGGAGGA
>NC_088418.1:14865841-14875841 GCF_034236695.1 Oncorhynchus nerka
GAGCGAGAGAGAGAGAGATGGCAGAGTTAGAGAGACAGAGAGAGGGAGTAGGAAGAGAGAGGGACAGAAAGAGTAGGAGGAAGAGTACATGAAAGTGGATTAAACTCAGTGCTGTAGATCTGAGACAGGCTGATCCAGGATTGTGACCCAGAGCCGAGCTCCAGAGGACACAATGTTCCCCTGTTAAGAACCTGCCCTCGCTTAACCCTATTGGGGCTCCATTTGTCACCCAGCATCCCGTCCCTGGAACTCCCCACTCCATCCCCCCAGTCATAGCTCTGCTGATTTGTACACAGCAAATTCTCCAGTGTTATATCAAAACTGAGAATGTTAGATGAACACTGAAAGTGTGGACTTGTATAGACACTGGAAAGTATTAAATTAACACACTACTTAGTGTAAAACCTTATTTCCCAGAATGCCTTTTCGAGTTACTTGTAGAGTTACCACCCAGGACAGTATTTGTTAGTGACAGAGACATCAGTGTTGCATTAATCACTTGTCCTTGGGACGTTACCAAGTGAGATCCTGAGCGAATATGTTATTTTGTAGGTCTTATAATTTAACACAACACAATATATATTTCATAAGGCCTTTTTTTTTTTATTATTATTTTTTTTAACCCCCTTATTCTCCCCAATTTTGTGGTATCCAATTGTTAGTAGTTACTATCTTGTCTCATCGCTACAACGCCCGTACGGGCTCGGGAGAGACGAAGGTCGAAAGCCATGCGTCCTCTGATACACAACCCAACCAAGCCGCACTGCTTCTTAACACAGCGCGCATCCAACCCGGAAGCCAGCCGCACCAATGTGTCGGAGGAAACACCGTGCACCTGGCGACCTGGTTAGCGTGCACTGCGCCCAGCCTGCGACAGGAGTCGCTAGTGCGCGATGGGACAAGGATATCGCCTGCTCGCCAAGACTGTTATCGCACATTACATATTCTAATCAAATCAATTTGACTTCATTTTTTGACATATTGCAACAAAGTGGTTACTATTAGGGCTGTGGCGGTCACAAAGTTCATTAACATAAACACATTTATCCTCTCATGGCTTCCAAACATAGCCTCTCCTGGCTTCCATTTTAAAAAGGAATATATCCATATAATATAGCCTAAACCTTTACAATACATCCATTATTTATTTTAGACAGGTCTAAAGAAGCATGACAGGAAGAAAATGTAGTCTATTTCAGAAGAACAGAATAACATACTCTGAGTTGTCCTTATGTTAGGTCCTGATCTGGCTATGCCAAATGGCTGTGGGCTACACTAGTTCATTTACCAGACGAGATTTGCTTAGAATTCCGTGGCATTATTTCATAGTATGAAGAATAGAATTAAACAAAGCTGAATAAAATATAAATATTGGCTGCAAATGATTTGAGGGTTTGCACATGTTGCTATTCTGTGTTGAGCTGTTAACAAAGAAACATGTACTCCTATAACTCCTATAGAGACAGAGTTATTAATGCAACTTTAGTTGTTTTACAAACGTTGGGCCTTATGTTTCGATGTTTAATACATTGTATAAGGCTGCATGATGAAAGACTAATGATGATTTGAAAAAAAGTTGCTTGAAAGGCATGAGCTCTGATTTGTTTTTTTTTGCGCAGGCTGCACGCACTCCAATAGTCTCTCATTCACAATTTGACAAGCACTTTATAATGCCTCGAATTTCACTGTGGCATCCCCTTTGTGGTGGTAATGCACCCCTAAAAAAAGACATGCCTTTTGCGGCCCGGAGTGCTGCGTTGTGCCCTTCTCCCGGAGTGTGCTGCGTTGTGCCCTTCTCCCCGAGTGTGCTGCGTTGTGCCCTTCTCCCCGAGTGTGCTGCGTTGTACCCTTCTCCCCGAGTGTGCTGCGTTGTGCCTTTCTCCCCGAGTGTGCTGCGTTGTACCCTTCTCCCCGAGTGTGCTGCGTTGTGCCCTTCTCCCCGAGTGTGGTGCATTGTACCCTTCTCCCCGAGTGTGCTGCGCAATCGGAAGCGCCTCTCGCTCACATGGCTCTCTATCATGTGATCTTTCTCACAGGCTACAAATGAAGACACATCAGGGACGCAACTGCGCGCGTCTTTATCCAATTCCGAGGCGCATATTGGAAGAACTGTCCCCATTTACTTTTCGTCAGCCAACAAGATGAGTAGGACAAACGAAAAGCAATAGCCTATTTAAATCTATTATCCCCCATAGTACAAAAGTCGAACCTATTCTATTCTGTATGAGAAATACATATTCCAAACATAATCTGGGACAGTTGTGGGATGTGAGAGATCCCAAATTAACACAACCACTAGCATGAAATAAACGTTTATGAAATGTGGATGACACAACAGATCAGACTGTTTTGCTTAAAATGTTTGATAAACTGTTAGGCTATTTCTTCACATTATAAGCATAGCAATGTGCACATGGTAGCAGGCTATAAACGCGAATGTTCCATTAGCAGAAAACACAACTTCCATATATTGTGAAAGTGCATTCTTATGGTGGAAATTTTTATAACATATTTTCCCCAAACTTGAAACTTAAGCCTGCTTATACAGTTGAAGTCGGAAGTTTACATAAACTTAGGTTGGAGTCATTAAAACCTGTTTTTCAACCACTCCACAAATTTCTTGTTAAACAAACTATAGTTTGGCAAGTCGGTTAGGACATCTACTTTGTGCATGACACAAGTCATTTTTCCAACAATTGTTTACAGACAGATTATTTCACTTATAATTCACTGTATCACAATTCCAGTGGGTCAGAAGTTTACATACACTAAATTGACTGTGCCTTTAAACAGCATGGAAAATTCCAGAAAATGATGTCATGGCTTTAGACGCTTCTGATAGGCTAATTGACATAATTTGAGTCAATTGGAGGTGTACCTGTGGATGTATTTCAAGGCCTACCTTCAAACTCAGTGCCTCTTTTCTTGACATTATGGGAAAATCCAAAGAAATCAGCCAAGACCTCCACAAAATTGTAGACCTCCACAGGTCTGGTTCATCCTTGGGAGCAATTTCCAAACGCCTGAAAGTACCACGTTCATCTGTACAAACAATAGTACGCAAGTGTAAACACCATGGGACCACGCAGCCGTCATACCACTCAGGAAGGAAATCCATTCTGTCTCCTAGAGATGAATGTACTTTGGTTCAAAAAAGTGCAAATAAATCCCAGAACAACAGCAAAGGACCTTGTGAAGATGCTGGAGGAAACGGGTACAAAAGTATCTACATTAAAACAAGTCCTATATCGACATAACCTGAAAGGCCACTCAGCAAGGAGGAAACCACTGTTTCAAAACTACCATAAAAAATCAAGACTATGGTTTGCAAGTGCACATGGGGACAAAGATTGTACTTTTGGAGAAATGTCCTCTTGTCTGATGAAACAGAAATAGGACGGTTTGGCCATAATGACCATCGTTATGTTTGGAGGAAAAAGGGGGAAGTTTACAAGCCGAAGAACACCATCCCAACTGTGAAGCACAGGGGTGACAGCATCATGTTGTGGGGTTGCTTTGGTGCAGGAGGGACTGGTGCACTTCACAAAGATGATGGCATCATGATGCAGGAACATTTTGTGGATATATTGAAGCAAAATCTCAAGACATCAGTCAGGAAGTTAAAGATTGGTTGCAAATGGGTCTTCCAAATGGACAATGACACCAAGCATACTCCCAAAGCTGTGGCAAAATGGCGTAAGGACAACAAAGTCAAGGTATTGGAGTGGCCATCACAAAGCTCTGACCTTAATCCTATAGAAAATGTGTGGGCAGAACTGAAAAAGCGGGTACGAGCGAGGAGGCCAACAAACCTGACTCAGTTACACCAGCTCTGTCAAGAGGAATGGGCCAAAATTCACCCAACTTATTGTGGGAAGCTTGTGGAAGGCTACCCGAAACGTTTGACCCAAGTTAAACAATTTAAAGGCAATGCTACCAAATACTAATTGAGTGTGTGTAAACTTGTGACCCACTGGGAATGTGATGAAAGAAATAAAAGCTGAATTAAATCCTTCTTTCTACTATTGTTCTGACATTTCACATTCTTAAAATAAAGTGGTGATCCTAAATGACCTAAGGGAATTTTTACTTTGATTAGTGTCAGGGATTGTGAAACACAGGAATTGTGAAAAACTGAGCTGAAATGGATTTGGCTAAGGTGTATGTAAACGTCCAACTTCAACTGTATATGCCAGTTAGTCTCTATACTCTACACTCTCTATACTTGTAAAGCTGATTAATGTGCTTAATTTTAAGAAGTTATTTGGCTGCTTTAGTTGTGATACAAACCTTATTAAATATAAGCAATGTGCTTAATATTAGGAAAGTTGAGAAATACATTTCATAGGCCTATTCTATAGAAAGCTGATGAGATCCTCCTCTTTCTATTAGCGGCCATCACTGTTTCTCCTTCAACGTCTAGCCTATAGAAATGTTGCACAACATGAGCTCATGGGCTCTCATTAAGTGTTTGATTCGATTTTCAAAACATTTGCATTGATGTCAGAGGGATTAGAGGGACAATAGAGTGCTGAGTACCAGGCAATTAGCAAGTTTGGTAGGCTACAATGACCATCAGCAGCATCAGAGTTTGGAGAAGCCTAATTAACATGACTCAACAGTCACATGGAATTTGACTGCCTTCCTGACTCATGACCAACAGCCCTAGTTAGTCTCTTATTGGGGAAATCACAGTGGAATTTGCATAGGTTTCTAAGAAATTCATACATTTCTGTAAGCTTCATGAATTCTACAAAAATGGCAGTGTTTGACCATGGCATGTGATTACAATTCAACAGAACAGATGAACAGGAATGACATTTACTCTCATGGGTGGTCAAAAAAACTCCCTGAAAGCCATGCCCCTACTAAGCCAAGCAACAAACCAAACTTGCTTTTTTTAATGTATAAATAAAGAACTGACCCAATGCCTGCAACCCAGTAGTTGGGTCATTGAAACAACACATATTTGTTGGTGTAAGGCCTCAAAATAAGGCATTATGAAATACATATTGTATTAAATGTTTATATTTTATACAACGGGGGTTTATTCCTGAATGCTGATTGGTTAAAACCGCATGCCCAGACAGTATCTATTCTACAAGTTACCACCGGCTAAATCTATGACGTTAAAATGCCTATTTACTCTGTTCCATTTGACTGGACAATCCACTGTCTCATCAGCCCAGCCAGGCAACTTGATATACCCTATAAAAAGCATCTAGACATTATCTCACATTTCTTTTCAGACTAACATTTCGTTTTCAACAGCGGAGATTTGTATAAACTTTGCTGTCTGTCTCTCCGAAATTTGCAACATTGTTTCAATATTCAAATTCGATCACCAGCTGTCCCATAGTAATGAATGTGTCAGGGTCAGGACGTGACAGAGAGGCAGGCATCTTTTCTCAGCCAGTTGAAATCATGCATAATTTTAATTTTATTTTTTCAGCATAATTTTTTATATACATACAAAGAACTATCAATAGAAAACAGGTCCAATTAAATGATGTGCTGCTAGTTTGCTGTCTTTCCAGCTTCAGTTAGAAGTGATTCTTGTGTTAGCTGTGTTGCTGGCTAGCTCCTCTGAACAACAGTGTCCTGAGGAGAGAGCACATTAAGCCAGGCAAAATTCTGCCTCATTAGCTAATTGTTACAGATGTATCCAAATAAATGTAACTAAAAAACAGCTTAAACAAATGCAAATTCAGCTACTTTGCTGTTATTCAGGCTGCACTGTTTGACTTGACTGTAAGTTAGCCATAGTTGGCTAGCTAGCAAGCAAGGGATAAGAACATGGCCAGCCAGTATGGCAATGGAACATTTCGAACCAACAACTGGGTCGCGTCCATAGATACAGAAAAAAAAGACTGAACGACTGGGTTGTGTCTCTGGCAACCGAACTGATAGATCTGTTCGGTCAACTGGCAACCCCAGATTAGAACAAAACAAATGTCCCACCTTTTTTTAACCAGGAAGGCCAGTTGAGAACAAGTTCTCATTTACAACTGCGACCTGGCCAAGATAAAGCAGAGCAGTGCGACAAAAACAACGACACAGAGTTACAAATGTACAATCAATAACACAATAGAAACATCTGTATACAGTGTGTGCAAATGAAGTAAGGAGGTAAGGCAATAAATAGGCCAATAGTTTATATTGTGGTGGTATGAAATAATATGAATAAATTAATCAAAATAACAGTGGTAATGCCCAAGAAGCCAGTGTTCAGAGGCTATATTGACAGATTTTGCCAGCCCTCAACTTTGTCTCGGGCCTAAGAACACCCACTCCAGTATTTCCTCCAAACACCGGCTTCTTGAGGATTACTACTTAAGCAATGATGACACATTCATTTAGGAACTTTCTTACTGAAGTCCCCAGGGTAGAAAATGGATGTATGCAACAATAATCTATCTGTCAATAATAAATTCAGTCATGGGTGGTAACTCTAAAATTCACTTGAAAGGCAAGGCATTCTGGGAAATATGCCAATAAAGCTTGAGTGTTAATTCAACACAGTTTAATGTCTATCCAGGTCAACACTTTCAGTGTTAATGTAACCAACTAGATCTCACAGTCTCACGTCAGAATTAGACGTTCATCCATGTTTCTCAAATTCAACATTTTGAAATTGTTCCAAATTTCAAAGTATTTACGGTTAAGTTCAGCCATTAACTCCAAATGTTTAAGGACAGGGTTAAGAGTTTGGGATAGGCTTAAAACAAAAATCTCAAAATTAACTTTTGATCACTGGATTCAAACACCAGAGGCAGATGATCGTAACTTCAGAAGGATCTGCCTCTGGTCCCAAAGGTTACACATTCAAATCCAGCGATAGAACGTTAAACTTAACTCGACTTAGTAAAACATTAGATAGGATGATGGTTCCCCCTGACTTAGTAAAACATTAGATAGGTTGATGGTTCCCCCTGACTTAGTAAAACATTAAATAGGATGATGGTTCCCCCTGACTTAGTAAAACATTAGATGGAATGATGGTTCCCCTGACTTAGTAAAACATTAGATAGGATGATGGTTCCCCTGACTTAGTAAAATATTAGATGGGATGATGGTTCCCCTGACTTAGTAAAATATTAGATAGGATGATGGTTCCCCTGACTTAGTAAAACAGGAATAAATGGTTCAACAGTAAAACAGATAGGATGATGGTTCCCTGACTTAGTAAAACATTAGACCCTCTCTGACTAGTAAAACATTAGGGAGATGGTTCCCCTGACTTAGTAAAACATTAGATAGGATGATGGTTCCCCTGACTTAGTAAAACATTAGATAGGATGATGGTCCCCCTGACTTAGTAAAACATTAGATAGGATGATGGTTCCCCTGACTTAGTAAAACATTAGATAGGATGATGGTTCCCCCTGGGAGAAAACATTAGATAGGATGATGGTTCCCCTGACTTAGTAAAACATTAGGGAGATAGTTCCCCTGACTTAGTAAAACATTAGATAGGATGATGGTTCCCCCTGGGAGAAAACATTAGATGGATGATAGTTCCCTGACTGGGAAACATTAGATAGGATGATGGTTCCCCTCCCCTAAAACATTGGGAGACAGGTGTCAGTGTGTCAAAAGCGAGGGTGTGGACATGTCACCCACAAACACATATGGGAGAAACAAACATTAGGTGTTCTGTATTGAGTTGCACACCTCCACCCCCCACCTCAGAACAGCCTCAATTGCGGAAATGGACTCTACAAGGTGTCACAGGTGTGTGTGTGCGTGTGACATACCCCACAGTTGGGAGAGGTGTCCTTTGGGTGGTGGACCCTTGAGGAGACAGGTGTGTGTGTGCAGCGGCACCTACCCTTGGGAGACAAATCTTTTGTCTTGACAAACATACATACACAATCCATGTCTCAATTGTCTCAAGGCTTAAAAATCCTTCTTTAACCTGTCTCCTCCCCTTCTTCTACACTGATTGACGTGGACTTAACAAGTGACATCAATGAGGGACCATAGCTTTCACCTGGAGTCACCTGGTCAGTCTGTCATGTAAAGAGCAGGTGTTCTTATTGTTTTGTCCACTCAGTGTACAAGTGCCCACTGCCACGTTCTCACTGACGAATGAGCTAGATGACACGGGGCGGTGAATGACTGTGGGAACTCCGGAGCATTGCCTGACTTTGTGTTCGGTCTTGCACAGTCACGAAACACATGCACACAAACACACCTGCCAGCCAGTGGCAGTGATAAAGTAGTCTTGCTGTAGCAGGGCAGGAATAAATGAGTTCAACAGTAGCAGTGAGATTACTCTTTGTAGACCTACACCCTCTCTGGCTATCCTTGGGAGACAGGTGTGTGTGTGCGTGTGCGTACCCTTGGGAGACAGGTGTGTGTGTGCGTGTGCATACCCTTGGGAGACAGGTGTGTGTGTGCGTGTGCGTACCCTTGGGAGACAGGTGTGTGTGTGCGTGTGCGTACCCTTGGGAGACAGGTGTGTGTGTGCGTGTGCGTACCCTTGGGAGACAGGTGTGCGTACCCTTGGGAGACAGGTGTGTGTGTGCGTGTGCGTACCCTTGGGAGACAGGTGTGCATACCCTTGGGAGACAGGTGTGTGTGTGCGTGTGCGTATCCTTGGGAGACAGGTGTGTGTGTGCGTGTGCGTACCCTTGGGAGACAGGTGTGTGTGTGCGTGTGCGTACCCTTGGGAGAAGGGCGGGACACCGCCATGGGAGATAACAGTACACCACATCATCAGCAACACTGGTAGTTTGTAATTAACCGGATGAAACAATGTATTGATTACATTCATGTATGCAAGTTATTTTGAGGCAGGGCATAAATATGGCAGTGCTGGGTTGGTTGTTTCATGGTCCACACACACAAACACACACACTCATTCAGTACCTTGTCCCACTGTCTGTCTCTGTTCAAAGCGATGATGACCATGGAAGGGTTTGTCAGGTAACCATCACTATTAAACGACAGGTCCTTACGCTCCCATGTCACGTTCAGCATGTGTCTAGAACACACACAAACACACACACAAACACACGTTCAGTATGTCTACTGCTACGACAAACACACACACACACGTTCAGTATGTCTACTGCTATGACAAAACACACATACACTTTCAGTATGTCTACTGCTACGACAAACACACACATACGTTCAGTATGTCTACTGCTACGACAAACACACACATACACGTTCAGTATGTCTACTGCTACGACAAACACACACATACATGTTCAGTATGTCTACTGCTACGACAAACACACACATTCAGTTTGTCTACTGCTACGATAAACACACACACACATTCAGTTTGTCTACTGCTACGACAAACACACACGTTCAGTATGTCTACTGCTAAAACAAACACAGACACTCAAACACAGAGCGAGGGGGTGTGACCTCACACTCACCTGAACAGTGTGTTGTTGTTAATGTGTGTAACTGGTGTGTTGCAGTCGCTGTGTCCCTCGGGAACGAACCCCTGATGCCTCTTGAAACTCTCCGCCCCTTTGGCCACTATGGCCACTCCCTCTCTGACCCGTTGCCTAAGGCTCTTCCTCCACTGGTCGGTGATGACGCCAATCACTCCTATGGGGAAGCTGCTAGGTGAAGGGCTCTCTGTGTTGCCCAACGCGAGGGAGGGGAGGATCCAGATGTAGCCAGGCCCCAATAGACCCACCTCCCCTGCTACCTGGAACAGGTACTGGGCCTCTTCATGGGAGCAGTAGGCTACGAGTACCTGGGAATCAATCTAGAGGAAGAGACAGATATGGGAGTGTAGCCAGTATCTAATATTAACCTCTGACATCTAAGCCTGTGGAACAGTTATATCACAACCCTTAACCCTTGACATGAATAGACTGCACTCGATAGTGCAAGGGAAGACAGGCTTCCCTAAAAAAATGAACAAAGAAAAATAATAAAAAAACATATATTCAATCATTTATCTTTCGTCTCTCTGTGTTTCATAATTGTCCTTCAATTCGCAAGAGGCTGAATATATCTCACCAGA
>NC_088418.1:14880841-14905841 GCF_034236695.1 Oncorhynchus nerka
CTTTATTTTCATGTCATCTGACCAAAGCACCAGTTCCAATCCAAGTGCCAATGCCTTTTAGCAAACTCCAGGCGTTTACATTTGTTGGATGACCTGAAAATAGTTATTTGGCGAAGCACACCAGTGGTGCGTTTGCCATCGAAATTATCAACTGTATTAGTATTTCCTTGTTTTTAGTATACACACTAAAAACAAATGTTTCTGTATAATGCCAAAAAGGGTTATTTGGCTTGTAACCACAGCGAAACCCTTTTCTGTGCTATATGAAACCTTTTTTTCAAGGTTCTATGCAGAACCATGCTCATGCGGTTCTAAATTAAACTTGTATGGTGCTATAAAGAACCCTTTCATATGGTTCTATAACGAACTACACTGTTAGACGTTTTTGTAATTTTATCAGTAATTGACCGTATTAATCAACAGTATGGATTACAGTAGCTGCACTGTAAAATGAATTTCAGCAATCAAATTGTGGGCTGCAGTTGCAGCCTATTTGTTATCTTGGCCAACGGCTGTACAACCAAGTACAGCTCAGGGGTGCCAATAATTTAGTCCATGCCATGTCTTTATTTTCTAAATTAAAATGGTAAACCCGGTCCATCAATCTCAGAATATAATTTTTTTGAAATCCAAATCTGTTAAATCTGTCAGTTTAAACTAGAGATATCTGTTTTTTTGCTTTGGATGCGTCTCAATCCACAGCATCCGCCCATGTCGCACTTCCTCATCCGCCCATGTCGCACTTCCTCATCCGCCCATGTCGCACTTCCTCATCCGCCCCTGTCGCACTTCCTCATCCGCCCATGTCGCACTTCCTCATCCGCCCATGTCGCACTTCCTCATCCGCCCATGTCGCACTTCCTCATCCGCCCATGTCGCACTTCCTCATCCGCCCATGTCACACTTCCTCATCCGCCCATGTCGCACATTCCTCATCCGCCCATGTCGCACTTCCTCATCCGCCCATGTTGCACTTCCTCATCCGCCCATGTTGCACTTCCTCATCCGCCCATGTCGCACTTCCTCATCCGCCCATGTCGCACTTCCTCATCCGCCCCTGTCGCACTTCCTCATCCGCCCATGTCGCACTTCCTCATCCGCCCATGTCGCACTTCCTCATCCGCGGTGACAGGTGGCAGAGCTGAAGCGGTGTTTGTCAGACCATGAGACATCCTGAAAACATCTGTAGCATCCAAATGGTTTGACCTACAACCTCTCATGAACACGATGGGGATCTCCGTTTTGCTCTACGACCCGACTCGTCTGATGTGGGGACCGTTGATGTTCCAACTTCTGTTTGTAGCATCCGAACCATTTGGGCTACAAACGAATGTGACCCGACAGTGGAAAGGGGAGATTCTCACGAACATGATGATGTTCCTCGTTTTGACAAATGTCAGGGACTGATCTGAAGGTAACCGGTACCTGATTTAAAAAATAAATGGAATTATGAAGGTAGTTTTGTGCCTACCCAAAAAAGGTGTTAAATATGTGTAAAATGTATATATTTCCTGAGCTTTCTTATACCTCCTTGATATAGGACAGACACTTCAAAACCTTGTTTTTATGATTCTTATGTATTATTTTGTCATGTATGTGTATTCAAGGCATGTCTCTGGGCTATAATCGTAAAGGCCAAATTCAATGTTTTATATACAAATATATATACACTACCATTCAAAAGTTTGGGGTCACTTAGAAATGTCCTTGTTTTTGAAAGAAAAGCTCATTTTTTGTCCATTAAAATAACATCAAATTGATCAGAAATACAGCGTAGACACTGTTAATGTTGTAAATGACTATTGTAGCTGGAAACGGCAGATTTTTTATTTAATATCTACATTGGTGTACAGAGGCCCATTATTAGCAACTCCTGTGTTCCAATGGCACGTTGTGTTAGCTAATCCAAGTTTATAATTTTAATAGGCGAATTGATCATTAGAAAACGCTTTTGCAATTATGTAAGTGTTACGCCCCTGAAAAGGGGAGAAATAATCACGAGAGTGATACGGTGTTGTTTCCTCAATGAAACTTTTAGTGCAATGAGAAAAGACTGCGATTTCCCCGGGAACCTGGGTGGAGACCAGAGCAATCGATCTTAGGCTCATTAATTAAGAGCATTTAGTAGATCACAGATTAACAGTTTTACCCTTCCATTAGGCACCACAAAATAAAGTAATCAATATAACGTTTACACATTCCTCTCACAATTCGTACCCTTTGTACGCTTGACAGATTTGAACTTTAACACAATTATACGAATGTGATCAATCTCTATCAACTAATACTGAATGCATGATCTTTTTAACCTTACATGTTTTAAGATCCTCACATACTATGAACTTAATAATACTTTTTAATGTATAACAGGCTATGAGTATTTATTTTAACCTGTCACATAAGCACAGATGGAAACTGTTGTTCTGATTAAAGAAGCAATAAAACTGGCCTTGTTTAGACTAGGTGAGTATCTGGAGCATCAGGTTCGATTACAGGTTCAAAATGACCAGAAACTAATACCTTCTTCTGAAACTACATTAGAGAGTCTAGTTTGAGAAACAGACGGCATCACAAGTCCTCAACTGGCAGCTTCATTAAATAGTACCCGCAAAACACCCGTCTCAACATCAACAGTGAAGATGCGACTCTGGGATTCTGGCCTTCTAGGCAGAGTTGCAATGAAAAAGCCATATCTCAGACTGGCCAATAAAAAGAAAAGATTAAGATGAGAAAAAGAACACAGACACTGGACAGAGGAAGATTGGGAAAAAGTGTTAATGGACTGCCGAATCTAAGTTTGAGGTGTTTGGATCACAAAGAACAACATTCGTCAGATGCAGAAAAATGAAAAGATGCTGGAGGAGTGCTTGACGCTTGAATGTCAAGCATGGTGGAGGCAATGTAATGGTCTGGGGTGCTTTGGTGGTTGTAAAGTGGGAGATTTTTACATGGTAAAGGGATCTTGAAGAAGGAAGGCTATCACTCCATTTTGCAATGCCATGCCATACCCTGTGAACAGTGCTTAATTGGAGCCAATTTCCTCCTACAACAGGACAGTGACCCAAATCACAGCTCCAAACTATGCAAGAACTATTTAGGGAAGAAGCAGTCAGCTGGTGTTCTGTCTATAATGGAGTGGCCAGCACAGTCACCGGATCTCAGCCCTATTGAGCTGTTGTGGGAGCAGCTTGACCGTATGGTATGTAAGAAGTGCCCATCAAGCCAATCCAATTTGTGGGAAGTGCTTCAGAAAGCAGGGGGTGAAGTCTCTTCAGATTACCTCAACAAATTGACAACTAGAATGCCAAAAGGTCTGCAAGGCTGTAATTGCTGCAAATGGAGGATTCCTTGCAACTCATTTCATGTATGTTTTCATGGATAACATGGACATTTCTAAGTGACCCCGAACTCTTGAACGGTAGTGTATATAATGTTATTTTATGCCGAAAAGTTCCTAAAATTCAAATAGCTAAATGATCCATAGTATGAATATCTTAAAACAATTCAATATGTCATTTTATAATCCCCTGCCCACAGTTTTGACTTTAAAGAATAAACTTCAATTGATAAAAATAAAATTGGTATTGTAATTATTTTATTTTTTTTAAGTGTGGCAACATAATTTTTTCTCCAACTTATTTTTGAAAAATGTGGAATTATTCAAGAAAAGTGCAAGGCAAAAATGTCATTGGCCGCAACAGTATGAATTAAATTGGTATAGCATTCTCATTAACGGGGATGCAACGAATATAGCCTCTTACAAGGCATGCCTCAAAATATGTTAATGAGCCAAAAACAACAACACCATGCACCCACTAGTGGTCAAAAGTTTTTTGGTGCTCAGAAAATACGGTACGTTACTGTATTCTGTTGGGTGGAATTACAGTACCAATCGGAATACAGCCATTCTTTCATTGCCCACAACATTTTCCCACAATGCACCATCATTTATAGTATGCGGCAGATAAACATTTCACAGTATTTTACTGTTGATAATAGTCCAATTACAGTTATCTGTTAAAGTGTTGACATGCTCGCTCCTCCCCCATACAAACATACTGTATATAATACCCCAAGCACCCCGCTGCTCACACACATACATAAATAAAAAATAAAAAAATAAATATAAATAAAAACACACATGCTCTTCTACCCCCACCCCTTCTCTTACGCACGCACGGATGGACGCACGCACGCATATAACAGGAATATGACCCATGGATCATCCAGCACCAGATGTTTAGTGAAAGCACATTCTTTCAGCCTTTTCAGGGAGGGGTTAGAGAGCAGAATATAAAAAGGGGGGAGGAGCTTAATCTACATTAAGGGATTACATACATGATTTTGTATTGTGCATGTATACATTATACAGGAGCAGAGATGCATGGACCAGACTTTACTGACATCAGTGGAGGCTTCTCAGAGGAGGAAGGGGAAGACCAACCTCTTCAGTGAATTTCATAAAAATAGAAATTGTGAAACTTTAAAAAGGTTATCATTTTTAGATAAAACTATACTAAATACAATCACATGTCACCAAATAATTGATTAAAACACAATATTTTGCAAAGAAGGTCTACAGTAGCCTCAACAGCACTCTGTAGGATAGCATCATGGTGTAGCTGGAGGACAGCTAGCTTCCATCTTCCTCTAGGTACATTGACTTAAATAAAAAACGTAGTTCTCACCCCCTTCCATAGACTTACACAGTAATTATGACAACTTCCGGAGAACGTCCTCCAACCTATCAGAGGTCTTGCAGCATGAACTGACATGATGTCCACCCAATCAAAGGATCAGAGAATTACTCTAGTACTGAAAGCGTAAGCTACAGCTAGCTAGCACTGCAGTGCATAACATGTGGTGAGTAGTTGACTCAAAGAGAGAGAAAGAAAATAGTTTAACAGTTTTGAACAAATTCATTTATTCCTAATAGAAGGAAAAGAAAGAGAGAAATAAAGAGAGAGATTGTCATTTTTTTCAGTTTTACTTACTTAGCTAGCATATGCAGCTAGCTAGTTTAGCCTACTGAAACACCCTGCTTAAAAAGAGGGATGCTATGTTAGCTAGCTGGCTATGACTATCCAACACAACACTGGAACTCTTCCAGGTCAAGGGAAGCTTTTGGTTTTACTCATTAATTGGCACCGAGGCCCACCGATGTAACTGCTTACTGACTGTACACCGTGATGTAACTGCTTACTGACTGTACACCGTGATGTTACTGCTTACTGACTGTACACCGTGATGTTACTGCTTACTGACTGTACACCGTGATGTTACTGCTTACTGACTGTACACAGTGATGTTACTGCTTACTGACTGTACACCGTGATGTAACTGCTTACTGACTGTACACCGTGATGTAACTGCTTACTGACTGTACACCGTGATGTTACTGCTTACTGACTGTACACCGTGATGTAACTGCTTACTGACTGTACACCGTGATGTAACTGCTTACTGACTGTACACCGTGATGTAACTGCTTACTGACTGTACACCGTGATGTAACTGCTTACTGACTGTACACCGTGATGTTACTGCTTACTGACTGTACACCGTGATGTTACTGCTTACTGACTGTACACCGTGATGTAACTGCTTACTGACTGTACACCGTGATGTAACTGCTTACTGACTGTACACCGTGATGTTACTGATTGTAACAGGTTTACTAACGCGTTAGTTCTATTAGCTATGTTGACTAGGAAGTTACTTTAGCTAATATGAGGACAATGAGGTAGGCTGTGTGTAGCAGTTTGGCTTGGAAAGTTTTTTTTGCCTGATCACATACAGCTGATGTGTTGTTCATTGAAGTCCACAAACGAAGGGAAGAGGTGAGAGGAGGGGAGTGCATAACGTAGATGTGAGAAGGAATAACGTGGCTGCTATGAAACTGTGATCTGCGTTTACACGTGATCAGGGGTGTAATCATTCCGCCGATACTGTTGAAAACATTTCTTAAACAGCAGCAAAGGGAACAAAACAGATAAAAAATACCTGAATTTGTCCAATAGAAACTCTTGTTTGCAACTGTTGGACTAATGATTACACCCTAGATAAGCTAGATGCAGGCAAGTCCATGTGTCATGGTCTGTCACATCAAATCTGTCTCTCGACCTGTGTGCACCTATATTGTAAACGTTCATTCATAGGCTAGGTTGTAGCAACCTCATGATGGGTATAGGGACAATTTGAGTATTATGTAGTAGCCTAAACCTATCACTGTTACATTGAGCTGGGTGAATAGAATATGAATGACAGTCATCCAATATGCTGTAATAGAAATAAGGCCATGTTCATGAAAAAAAATCGTCCTCCCTCATCTGAAACAGCACTGACTGCAACTGACTGACATAACTGACCTGACCCACCAGCACAGTTCATTATCTGTCACCATGACCCATCCCAACATCTGATCTAGGATCAGGATAACCGTACATATTACATCCATTTAGAGTCATCAAAATGCAACATTTTTATACGTTTAAAACAGGGCTGTCATCGGTGGAATGTCAGTCCATGAGGAGAATAGACAACGGCCTCCTATTCCAGGTAGTCTCTAGCCAATGCATAGGCCCTATATAAACAATAGTGTCTCCTATATAGACCTTGACAGCTAGTGGGATTCTGAGTGTGTTTTCTACTAAGCTAACATATGGAATTGTTTTAGGATTGTCATGGATCATTTAGCTATTTAATTTTGAATTTTAAAACCAAAAATTAAAAATTTAAAATATTTGATGAAATATTAAATTTGGCCCACTATAGCCCACAGAAACGCATTGAATAGCAAATTCATAACCGGCAAAAAAACCAGTAGAAAAATAAATCATAGGGAATAAGGTTTTGAAGTGTCTGTTCTATATCTAGGAGATATAGCTCAGGAAACATTTTTGGACACATATTTAACGCCTTATTTTTGTTGGCATTAAACTACCTCCATACTTCCATTCAGAGGAGACCTGTGGGGTTTGTGAGGGTCGTAGAGCAAAACGGAGAACACCATCATGTTCGTGAGAGTGGAAACGATAGGAACTGCAAGAAGGTCCCTTAGAAATCTGGATTCCCAATGAAAACCTATTGAAAAGAGAGTGACCTAAAAAATATAAAAAATATGAATGGTTTGTCCTCGGTGTTTCGCCTGCTAAATAAGTTATGTTATACTCACAGACATGATTCAAACAGTTTTAGAAACGTCATAGTGTTTCCTGTCACCAAGAAGTTTTAACTTGGGTCTGAATCGTCCCATAAGAGAAAAGCTGTGAAATGGAGAGTTAAAAATAAAGAGAAGGGACAGCCAGAAAAGTGGTCTAATATTCTGGAAAAATATTTGTGTGATGATTGTGAGGCGCTAAACTACTATAATATTAACTCCAGCAGAAGTAAGCATTTCTTCCAGTAAAATTATACACCAAATGTACATTATGACTCGGGACCAGGAGCGGAGAACCATCATTTCTTTCTTTCAGCACCTTGAGAGAATGAATGTGTGGGTAGGGACCATCTGTAAAGGTGCTATTTTGATAAGCATCATAAAAGCTGATTTTGTATTTCAACTACAGTACCAGTCAAAAGTTTGGACACACCAACTCATTCAAGAGTTTAAAACTTGTTATGGAAGCGCTTCCCCAGTGGGAATCGAATTTTCTGAAATTTCAAGTGCACCACGCATAGTTTATGATAAAAATCAAAATATCATAAAAATTGACATCCAATATACCAAATTAAAGCTACACTCGTTGTGAATCTATCCACCAAGTCAGATTTGTAAAATGCTTTTCGGGGAAAGCATGAGACGCTATTATCTGTACCATGCAGCCTCACATACTGCAACGTCACAAAAACGACAGATTTTTCGTTAGCGCTCGCAAACGAAAGGCTGAAATAAAATATAAAACATTCCTTACCTTTGACGAGCTTCATTCTTGGCACTCCTAGATGTCCCATAAACATCATTTAGGGTCTTTTTTCGATTAAATCGGTCCATATATAGCCTAGATATCGAGCTAGGAATACCTTGGAATTGGAGGTAACATCATTTAGGGTCTTTTTTCGATTAAATCGGTCCATATATAGCCTAGATATCGAGCTAGGAATACCTTGGAATTGGACGTAACGTCATTTTTTAAAATGCCAAAAGTCGACGATAAACTTTCACAAAACACTTCGAAATACTTTTGTAATGCAACTTTAGGTATTAGTACACGTTAATAAGCGATAAAATACCTCAGGAGGCGGTGTGAAATCGTTAGCTTGTCCGTGGAGAAAAATATGTTTGGAAATGGTCGCCCCAAAATCTGGGCGGTGGCAGTAGGAAAGTAGTTCCCTTGTTTGGGTTAGACCAAGAATCAATTGCGAAACTAATGACGTAACTCTAGACAGCATGGGGAAGCTGTAGTTTACATTTTCAGTGAACAGATTTTCATGCACTATTCGACCGAAACGCACGTTCTGTAAATGGCACAGGCGTGATTTAAACAGTTTTGGAAAGGTCTGACTGTTTCCTAGCCACACACACTAACCAAATGAACGTACTATATTCCTGGCATGAATAGCAGGGTGCTGAAATGTTGCGCAATTTTTTTTTAAAGACTGCGAAAATTCGCATGCTCCATAATTAACTGAATTTTTACTGTTTTCTACATTGTAGAATAATAGTGAATACATCAAAACTATGAAATAACACATATGGAATCATGTAGTAACCAAAAAAGCGTTAAAACAATCTAAATAGATTTTAGATTCTTCAAAGTAGCCACCCTTTGCCGTGATGACAGCTTTGCTTCATGAGGAATGTTTTTCCAAAAGTCTTGAAGGAGTTCCCACATATGCTGAGCGAGCACTTGTTGGCTGCTTTTCCTTCACTCTGCGGTTCAACTCATCCCAAACCATCTCAATTGGGTTGAGATTGGGTGATTGTGGAGGCCAGGTCATCTGATGCAGCACTCCATCGTTCCCCTTCTTGGTCAAATAGCCCTTACACAGCCTGGAGATGTGTTGGGTCATTGCCCTGTTGAAAAACAAATGATAGTCCCACTAAGCTCAACCAGATGGGATGACGGATCACTGCAGAATTCTGTGGTAGCCATGCTGGTTAAGTGTGGCTTGAATTCTAAATTAATCACAGACAGTGTCACAAGTAAAGCACCCCCACACCAGCACACCTCCTCCATGCTTCACGGTGGGAACCATACATTCAGAGATCATCCGTTCACCTACTCTGCGTCTCACAAAGATACAGTGGTTGGAACCAAAAATCGCAAATTTGGACTCTTCAGACCAAAGGACAGATTTCACCGTTCTAATGTCCATTGCTTGTGTTTCTTGGCCCAAGCAAGTCTCTTCTTATAATTGGTGTCCTTTATTAGGGGTTTCGTTGCAGCAATCCTACCATGAAGGCCTGATTCACATAGTCTTCACTGAACAGTTGATGTTGACATGTGTCTGTTACTTAAATCACAGGAAGCATTTATTTGGGCTGCAATTTCTGGGGCTGGTATATCTAATGAACTTATTCTCTGCAGCAGAGGTAACTCTGGGTCGTCCTTTCCTGTGGCGGTCCTCATGAGAGCCAGTTTCATCATAGCGCTTGATGGCTTTTGCAACTGCACTTGAAGAAACTTTCAAAGTTGTTGAAATTTTCCGTATTGACTGAACTTCATGTCTTAAAGTAATGATGGGCTGTCGATTCTCTTTGCTTATTTGAGCTGTTCTTGCCATAATATGGACTTGGTCTTTTACCAGATAGCGCTATCTTCTGTATACCATCCATACCTTGTCACAACACAACTGATTGGTATAAACATAGGAAAGAAATTCCACAAATTAACTTTTAACAAGGCACACCTGTTAATTAAAATGCATTCCAGGTGACTACCTCATGAAGCTGGTTGAGAGAATGCCAAGAGTGTGCAAAACGGTCATCGAGGCAAAGGGTGGCTACTTTGAATGATCTCAAATATAAAATATATTTTGATTTGTTTATCACTTTTTTTGGTTACTACATGATTAGATACGTGTCATTTCATAGTTAGAAGTCTTCACTATTATTCGACAATGTAGAAAATAGTAACAATTTTGATTGGTACTGTACAAGCCGAACTTGGTACTGTACAAGCCAAACTTAAACTTATCAGAAACATGTTTGTCGTTTTCATAGCTTTTAATTCCCTTAAAAAAAGGTAAAAATTGAAATTTTGTACAGAAAATTTTTTGGGTTGTTTTGTTATTGCATTTTTAAACATATTTGCTGTGTGAAAGAAACAGAGATGAAGGTGCTAACTTTATCGATGTCAACTAGATTGAAGCATTAATTCCAGCAATGTTTGACAAAAACTCAGCAAAAAAAGAAACGTCCATTTTTCAGGACCCTGTCTTTCAAAGATAATTAGTAAAAATCCAAATAACTTCACAGATCTTCATTGTAAAGGGTTTAAACACTGTTTCCCATGCTTGTTCAATGAACCATAAACAATGAATGAACATGCACCAGTAGAACAGTGGTTAAGACACTAACAGTGCACAGACGGTAGGCAATTAAGGTCACAGTTATGAAAACTTTGGACACTAAAGAGTTCTTTCTACTTACTCTGAAAAACACAAAACGAAAGATGCCCAGGGTCCCTGCTCATCTGCGTGAATGTGCCTTGGGCATGCTGCAAGGAGGCATGAGGATTGCAGATGTGGCCAGGGCAATACATTGCAATGTCCATACTGAGACGCCTAAGACAGTGCTACAGGGAGACAGGGCGGACAGCTGATCGTCCTCGCATGGCATGGCAACAACAACTGCCCGAGTTACACCAGGAACGCACAATCCCTCCATCAGTGCTCAGACTGTCCGCAATAGACTGAGAGAGGCTGGACTGAGGGCTCGTAGGCCTGTTATAAGGCAGGTCCTCACCAGACATCACCAGCAACAACGTCAACTATGGGCACAAACCCACTGTCGCTGGACCAGACAGTCGCAGTTTTGTCTCACCAAGGGTGATGGTCAGATTCGTATTTATCATCGAAGGAATGAGCGTTACACAGAGGCCTGTACTCTGGAGTGGGATCGATTTGGAGGTGGAGGGTCCGTCATGGTCTGGGGTGGTGTGTCACAGCATCATCGGACATAGCTTGTTGTCATTGCAGGCAAGAAGAAGAAGAAGTCAGTTAAGAACAAATTCTTATTTACAATGACGGCCTAGGAACAGTGGGTTAACTGCCTGTTCAGGGGCCGAACGACAGATTTGTACCATGTCAGCTCGGGGGTTTGAACTTGCAACCTTCCGGTTACTAGTCCACCGCTCTAACCACTAGGCTACCCTGTACGCCAAATGGAAATGTGATTCACATTTTTGTTTTATATAATAATAATAATTTGTATTTATTTAAATTGTAAAAATCTTCGCATTTTCAAACTTTCCTTTTTATATTTTCCAATGGGGCTATATATTAGGGTAAGGTTTTTTCTTGCCTAAGTAGCCTCATTTCACTGCCAAAAATAAAATTAAACCATCTAGTGTTCATTAAAATAACAACACAATGTCAAATAGAGTCAGCCTAGTCAAATAATTAACATCCAATCACGTTAACCGTTACTCTCTTACGGTCCGTAAGTAGCCAAACGTAGCTGCTGCTCATTCCGTTTGCTCGAAAATTGATAAATGGCTCAAAAAAAGTAAGGCCCGCGTCCATAGAGACACATACCAGCTCTACTGGTAGTACTGCTACTACCAGCACCTGCCGACGACACAAGTTGTTCTGCTTCCACGAGCACATCCAATGCTAACATCAGTAATTCTACATTTGTTGTTAGCCCAGCTAGCATGGACACTGACAGTTGTGAGTCTGATGCAGCCAAAGAGATACTGGCCCCTTACCTGGGAAAGCACTGAACAACAGACAGGGACGTTGGACCCTCAGAGAGGCGCAAATATGATGAGAATTACATTGATTTGGGGTTCACTTATATTGGGAGTAGTACCTTTCCTCAGCCACAGTGTTGTATGTGCAAAAGTACTATCTCACAACTCAATGAAACCTTCAATCTTGCGCAGACATTTAGAATGAGCGAGAATTAAGACGACTTTCGAGTAGTAAGACATGTATAAAAGCAACAGATACCATTAATAAGAAAGGGGCTAGAAGTGTCTTATATGGTGAGCTATCGAGTGGCTAGGACAGACAAGCCCCATGCTATTGTGGAGGACTTCATTCTTCCTGCTGCTGCTGAAATGGCTGGGACAATGCTGGAGGAAAATTCCCCCAAAAACTATACAGACAATGGCTCCATCAAACAACACTGTCTCACAACGCATCAGTGACACGGCAGGAGATGTTTTGAAACAATTACTGCTTCGCATACAAGCCAGTGAATTCTATGCGTTACAGCTGGATGAGTCCACAGACGTGGTGGGCCTAGCACAGCTCCTGGTATATGTCCGTTACGTTTATGGGGGGTCAATTAAGGAAGACATCCTCTTCTGCAAACCACTAGAAACCAGAACAACAGGAGAGGATATTTTTAAAATACTGGACAGATTTGTGACATCAAATGGACTTTGGTGGTAAAGATATGTTGGTATCTGTACTGATGGAGCAAAAGCCATGACAGGGAGACATAGTGGAGTGGTAACGCGCGTGCAAGCATTTGCTCCCGGTGCCACTTGGGTACATTACAGCATCCACCGAGAGGCTCTTGTTAAAACAGGGCCCCTAAACTCTTGTGTATTTTTTGCATTATGCAATGATATGGGCAGCGACAATGTAACACGTTTACAACATACAGAAGTGCGCTGGTCATCAAGGGGCAAAGTATTGACATGTTTTTTTTTTAATTGAGAGAGGATCTTAAAGTTGTCTTTACTGAACACAATTTTCACTTGTCTGAACGCTTAAATGATGACAAGTTTCTCACATGACTGGCCTATCTGGGTGATGTTTTTTCTCACCTGAATGATCTGAATCTAGGATTACGGGGACTCTCCGCAACTATATTCAATGTGCGGGACCAAATTGAGGCTATGATTAAGAAGTTGGAGCTCTGTTCTGTCTGCATTAACAAGGACAACACACAGGTCTATCCATCATTGTATGACTTGTTGTGTGCAAATGATCTCAAGCTTACGGACAATGTCAAATGTGATATAGCGAAGCACCTCAGCGAGCTGGGTGCGCAATTACGCAGCTACTTTCCCGAAACGGTCGACACAAACAACTGGATTCGTTATCCCTTTCATGCCCTCCTTACCATTTTCTGAACCAGAGAGCCTCATCGAAATTGCAACAAGCGTTTCTGTGAAAATGTAATGTAATCAGAAGCCACTGCCAGATTTCTGGATAGAGCTGCGCTCAGAGTTTCTTGCCTTGGCAAATCGCACTGTTAAGACACTGATGCCCTTTCAACCACGCACCTATGTGAGAGTGGATTCTCGGCTCTCACTAGCATGAAAACTGGAAAATGATTTAATTAAGACTGAGTCTCTCTCCAATACATCCCAACCTTGCAGAGTTATGTGCATCCTTTCAAGCAGACCCTTCTCATTAACATGTGGTGAGTTTTTCACAATTTTTGATGAACAAATAAGGTTTTATATGTAAGATGGTTAAATAAAGAGCAAAATTATTGATTATTATTATATTATTATTTGTGCCCTGGTCCTATAAGAGCTCTTTGTCACTTCCCACAAACCAGGTTGTGACAAAAACTCAACATTTTTCTTATGTTTAATAAATGTATTGTATAGTGTGTGTGTGGCAGGCTTACAATGATGGCAAAAAAAAACAACATTTGAGAGTGCTCTGACCCTGGTGCTAGAGAGGGTACGCAGCTGGAGGTTGAATGTTTGAAGGGGTACGCAGCTGGAGGTTGAATGTTTGAAGGGGTACGCAGCTGGAGGTTGAATGTTTGAAGGGGTACGCAGCTGGAGGTTGAATGTTTGAAGGGGTACGCAGCTGGAGGTTGAATGTTTGAAGGGGTACGCAGCTGGAGGTTGAATGTTTGAAGGGGTACGCAGCTGGAGGTTGAATGTTTGAAGGGGTACGCAGCTGGAGGTTGAATGTTTGAAGGGGTACGCAGCTGGAGGTTGAATGTTTGAAGGGGTACGCAGCTGGAGGTTGAATGTTTGAAGGGGTACGGGACTATAAAAAGTTGGGGAACCACTGCTGTAGATTATAGTAGTTTATTTCTCAGGGGAATCAATCTTTAATAGATTGTAATGGTCTGTGGTGGAAGAAGGTGAGGACCAAAGTGCAGCGTGGTTTGTGTTCATGATGTTAATATTTAATGCATCAAACTGAACACTGAAATACAAAACAACAAAGTGAACGAACGAAACCGAAACAGTTCTGTCTGGTGCAGAATACAAACACTCAACAGAAAATAATCACCCACAACTCAAGGGTAAAAACAGGCTGCCTAAGTATGGTTCTCAATCAGGGACAACGATTGACAGCTGCCTCTGATTGAGAACCATACCAGGCCACACACAGAAATACCAACTCATAGAAAAACAAACATAGACAACCCACCCAACTCACGCCCTGACCATACTAAAACAAAGACATAACAAAAGAACTAAGGTCAGAACGTGACAGAGATAGTGATGTTACCAGTCCCTCAACACAACATTAGGAGATAGTGATGTTAGCCGGTGTACCAGTCCCTCAACACATCATTAGGAGATAGTGATGTTAGCCGGTGTACCAGTCCCTCAACACATCATTAGGAGATAGTGATGTTAGCCGGTGTACCAGTCTTAACACATCATTAGGAGATAGTGATGTTAGCCGGTGTACCAGTCTTAACACATCATTAGGAGATAGTGATGTTAGCCGGTGTACCAGTCCCTCAACACATCATTAGGAGATAGTGATGTTAGCCGGTGTACCAGTCCCTCAACACATCATTAGGAGATAGTGATGTTAGCCGGTGTACCAGTCCCTCAACACATCATTAGGAGATAGTGATGTTAGCCGGTGTACCAGTCCCTCAACACATCATTAGGAGATAGTGATGTTAGCCAGTGTACCAGTCTTAACACATCATTAGGAGATAGTGATGTTGGCCGGTGTACCAGTCTTAACATAACATTAGGAGATAGTGATGTTGGCCGGTGTACCAGTCTTAACATAACATTAGGAAATAGTGATGTTGGCCGGTGTACCAGTCTTAACATAACATTAGGAAATAGTGATGTTAGCCGGTGTACCAGTCTTAACACATCATTAGGAGATAGTGATGTTGGCCGGTGTACCAGTCCCTCAACACATCATTAGGAGATAGTGATGTTAGCCGGTGTACCAGTCCCTCAACACATCATTAGGAGATAGTGATGTTAGCCGGTGTACCAGTCCCTCAACACATCATTAGGAGATAGTGATGTTAGCCGGTGTACCAGTCCCTCAACACATCATTAGGAGATAGTGATGTTAGCCGGTGTACCAGTCCCTCAACACATCATTAGGAGATAGTGATGTTAGCCGGTGTGCCAGTCCCTCAACACATCATTAGGAGATAGTGATGTTAGCCGGTGTACCAGTCCCTCAACACATCATTAGGAGATAGTGATGTTAGCCGGTGTACCAGTCCCTCAACACAACATTAGGAGATAGTGATGTTGGCCGGTGTACCAGTCCCTCAACACATCATTAGGAGATAGTGATGTTGGCCAGTGTACCAGTCTTAACACATCATTAGGAGATAGTGATGTTGGCAGGTGTACCAGTCTTAACACATCATTAGGAGATAGTGATGTTAGCCGGTGTACCAGTCCCTCAACACATCATTAGGAGATAGTGATGTTGGCCGGTGTACCAGTCTTAACATAACATTAGGAGATAGTGATGTTAGCCGGTGTACCAGTCCCTCAACACATCATTAGGAGATAGTGATGTTAGCCGGTATACCAGTCTTAACACATCATTAGGATACACCACTGTCTACTGAACACAACCAAAATATGGGACTCATAGCCTGGGAAACACACCCACACATATACAAATAGCAAGCACATGATCACACACACACCAATAGAAACCATGCGATCACACATGCAAGCACGCCCACAAACACACACACGCCAACAGCAACCATTTACGATCACACACAGTCTTCCTTCCCCCTTCTATCTCTATCTTACCCTCTTTTTGTTATTGGATTGATACATGCGTAACCTTTCCTCTTTTCATTCTTTCATCTTCCTTTCATCGTTCCATGTTTAGTGATGGATAGATCAGGGATAGAGGACAAAGGAGAAAGACAGGAACCAGAAATAGGCGACTGAGACTGAAGAGCCGGGTCCTTTAAAACACACCAAAGACGCATCATCAAAGATACATCTTCATCATCAGCGGCTGCAGGGCCATTGATAATCAAGCGGCTATTGAACCTTTTATTCTATTAATATAATCACACACACACCTCCCTCCCCACCTGTTCCTTTGTAAAAAAAATACCCTGCTGAAGAGGTTCTTTGTAGAGTTCACAAAGAACAGATACTGGAGAGGAGATCAGCCTAGATTGGAACAGGACGGATCAGGAGAGCTTTATCTACTTCATGTCGTTTTCTATTCAGTGTCCAGACCTGTCATGTCTCCTTGACATACAGACGGTATCAGAGGCTTCTTCTACAGTATGTCTTATGAAGAAAGCTGTCTCACAATCATTTGGTTTTTGGCTGTTTTGTCTAATGAAGCTGCATGTATCCTAGATTTTGATTCTCATGAGAGATGTCTCCCTACACTGTCTGAGACAGACCTGTTAGCTGTCTCCCTACACTGTCTGAGACATAGACCTGTTAACTGTCTCCCTACACTGTCTGAGACAGACCTGTTAGCTGTCTCTCTACACTGTCTGAGACAGACCTGTTAGCTGTCTCCCTACACTGTCTGAGACATAGACCTGTTAACTGTCTCCCTACACTGTCTGAGACAGACCTGTTAGCTGTCTCTCTACACTGTCTGAGACAGACCTGTTAGCTATCTCTCTACACTGTCTGAGACAGACCTGTTAACTGTCTCCCTACACTGTCTGAGACAGACCTGTTAGCTGTCTCCCTACACTGTCTGAGACATAGACCTGTTAACTGTCTCCCTACACTGTCTGAGACAGACCTGTTAGCTGTCTCTCTACACTGTCTGAGACATAGACCTGTTAACTGTCTCCCTACACTGTCTGAGACATAGACCTGTTAACTGTTTCCCTACACTGTCTGAGACAGACCTGTTAGCTGTCTCTCTACACTGTCTGAGACATAGACCTGTTAACTGTCTCCCTACACTGTCTGAGACAGACCTGTTAGCTGTCTCTCTACACTGTCTGAGACAGACCTGTTAGCTGTCTCCCTACACTGTCTGAGACAGACCTGTTAACTGTCTCCCTACACTGTCTGAGACAGACCTGTTAGCTGTCTCTCTACACTGTCTGAGACATAGACCTGTTAACTGTCTCCCTACACTGTCTGAGACATAGGCCTGTTAACTGTCTCCCTACACTGTCTGATACATAGACCTGTTAGCTGTCTCCCTACACTGTCTGAGACATAGGCCTGTTAACTGTCTCCCTACACTGTCTGAGACAGACCTGTTAGCTGTCTCCCTACACTGTCTGAGACATAGACCTGTTAACTGTCTCCCTACACTGTCTGAGACATAGGCCTGTTAACTGTCTCCCTACACTGTCTGAGACATAGACCTGTTAACTGTCTCCCTACACTGTCTGAGACATAGGCCTGTTAACTGTCTCCCTACACTGTCTGATACATAGACCTGTTAACTGTCTCCCTACACTGTCTGAGACATAGGCCTGTTAACTGTCTCCCTACACTGTCTGAGACAGACCTGTTAGCTATCTCTCTACACTGTCTGAGACAGACCTGTTAACTGTCTCCCTACACTGTCTGAGACAGACCTGTTAGCTGTCTCCCTACACTGTCTGAGACATAGACCTGTTAACTGTCTCCCTACACTGTCTGAGACATAGGCCTGTTAGCTGTCTCCCTACACTGTCTGAGACATGGACCTGTTAACTGTCTCCTTACACTGTCTGAGACAGACCTGATAACTGTCTCCCTACACTGTCTGAGACATAGACCTGTTAGCTATCTCTCTACACTGTCTGAGACATAGACCTGTTAGCTATCTCTCTACACTGTCTGAGACATAGACCTGTTAGCTATCTCTCTACACTGTCTGAGACATAGACCTGTTAGCTATCTCTCTACACTGTCTGAGACATAGACCTGTTAGCTATCTCTCTACACTGTCTGAGACATAGACCTGTTAACTGTCTCCCTACACTGTCTGAGACATAGACCTGTTAACTGTCTCCCTACACTGTCTGAGACATAGACCTGTTAACTGTCTCCCTACATTGTCTGAGACATAGACCTGCTAGCTTTCCCCTACACTGTCTTAGACATAGACCTGCTAGCTTTCCCCAACACTGTCTGAGACATAGACCTGTTAACTGTCTCCTTACACTGTCTGAGACATAGACCTGTTAACTGTCTCCTTACACTGTCTGAGACATAGACCTGCTAGCTTTCCCCAACACTGTCTGAGACATAGACCTGTTAACTGACTCCTTACACTGTCTGAGACATAGACCTGCTAGCTTTCCCCTACACTGTCTGAGACATAGACCTGTTAACTGTCTCCTTACACTGTCTGAGACACAGACCTGCTAGCTTTCCCCTACACTGTCTGAGACATAGACCTGCTAGCTTTCCCCAACACTGTCTGAGACATAGACCTGTTAACTGTCTCCTTACACTGTCTGAGACATAGACCTGCTAGCTTTCCCCAACACTGTCTGAGACATAGACATGTTAACTGTCTCCTTAGACTGTCTGAGACATAGACCTGTTAACTGTCTCCTTACACTGTCTGAGACATAGACCTGCTAGCTTTCCCCAACACTGTCTGAGACATAGACCTGCTAGCTTTCCCCAACACTGTCTGAGACATAGACCTGTTAACTGTCTCCTTACACTGTCTGAGACATAGACCTGCTAGCTTTCCCCAACACTGTCTGAGACATAGACATGTTAACTGTCTCCTTACACTGTCTGAGACATAGACCTGCTAGCTTTCCCCAACACTGTCTGAGACATAGACCTGTTAGCTTTCCCCAACACTGTCTGAGACATAGACCTGCTAGCTTTCCCCAACACTGTCTGAGACATAGACCTGTTAACTGTCTCCTTACACTGTCTGAGACATAGACCTGCTAGCTTTCCCCAACACTGTCTGAGACATAGACATGTTAACTGTCTCCTTACACTGTCTGAGACATAGACCTGTTAACTGTCTCCTTACACTGTCTGAGACATAGACCTGTTAACTGTCTCCTTACACTGTCTGAGACATAGACATGTTAACTGTCTCCTTACACTGTCTGAGACATAGACCTGCTAGCTTTCCCCAACACTGTCTGAGACATAGACCTGTTAGCTTTCCCCAACACTGTCTGAGACATAGACCTGCTAGCTTTCCCCAACACTGTCTGAGACATAGACCTGTTAACTGTCTCCTTACACTGTCTGAGACATAGACCTGCTAGCTTTCCCCAACACTGTCTGAGACATAGACATGTTAACTGTCTCCTTACACTGTCTGAGACATAGACCTGTTAACTGTCTCCTTACACTGTCTTAACATAAGCCTGTTTGTTATCAGTCTCATTCTTTACACGGCTGTCAGTTAGACCCTGGTTAAGAAGCTATGAGGGTTATCTATACTCTAATTAGATACAGAACAAGATACTCACAGGCTAACAGCTATCTGTGTGTGTGAGAAAGAGAGAGAGAGAGGGAGATAGAGAGGGGGGAGAGAGAGAGCGGGAAGGAAGGAGATAGAGCGAGAGTGGAGTAGAGGAAGAGAAAGAGAGAGAGAGGGATAGGGAGAGATAGAAAGGGAGAGAGAGAGAAGAGAGTGAAGGAGAACGAGAGAAAGGGAAAGAGTGGGACAGAGAGAGAGAGAGAGGGTAGAGATAGGGAGATTGTCAAATATGATAGAGTGATAGGTGTGGTAGGGAGTCTCTGCTCCCTAAAGGGTCTAATTGAATGTTTAAATCCCCCTAAATTTGATGTCCACGCCCCCATGGAAATAAAATTAGCATAATAAAACAATCCCCATAAAAATGTGTTGCATTGGATGCGTCTCAATCCGCCTGTGTCGCACTTCCGCATCTGCAGTGAAAGTTGACAGATCTGGAGCTGTGTTTGTCAGACCATGAGACATCCCGATAATCGGCCTTAACTCGTCTGTAGCGTCCGAATGGTTTGGCCTAAAATAATATTATGACCCCTCTATGGAAAGATGAGACTCTCACAAACATGATGGTGTTCTCCGACCTTCACAAGTGTCAAGAGACTCTCTGGTGAGTTCTGTCCGAACCGTTTGGGCTACCCACCAAAAGTCTAGAAACTTTCCCAGAATTCCCAGATTTCCAGGACTCATACAACCAGGATTTATGGAAATCCTAGGAAATGTACTAGAATTTTGCAACCCTACCTGCAAGTCACATTATGCTAGCCTGCAAGTGATGTGTAATTATTATTGAAATCCAGCCAGAGTTAGTATATAAAAAAATATATAAAAAATATCTAAATCAAATTTTATTTGTCACATACACATGGTAAGCAGATGTTAATGTGAGCGTAGCGAAATGTTTGTACATCTAGTTCCGACAATGCAGTAATAACCAACGAGTAATCTAACCTAACAATTTCACAACTACCTTATACACACACACAAGTGTAAAGGGATGAAGAATATGTACATAAAAATATATGAACGAGTGATGGTACAGAACGGCATAGGCAAGATGCAGTAGATAGTATCTAGTACAGTATATACATATGAGATGAGTAATGTCGGGTATGTAAACATTATAATAACTGGCAACAGATAACATGTGTATTCACTCACAACCTGCATTCACTCACAACCTGTATTCACTCACAACCTGTATTCACTCACAACCTGTATTCACTCACAACCTGTATTCACTCACAACCTGTATTCACTCACAACCTGTATTCACTCACAACCAGTATTCACTCACAACCTGTATTCACTCACAACCTGTATATAACTGCCAGGGTTAAGAACAGTGTGAGGAGACGACCTGTATTCACTCACAACCTCATTCATAATGACTGTCAGGGTTCAGAACAGTGTGAGGAGACGGCCTGTATATAACTGTCAGGGTTCAGAACAGTGTGAGGAGACGGCCAGTAACGAGGGCAAAGAAAATGATTGGATTAGTTAAAAAAAAAAGTATGTTATTTATCTCTCAATAGATCACTCAATGTACATGCAAAAACACAGATAACAATTCCAAAACATCAACCTGCAGTAGCGAATGCTGGGGGAAAAAAGGTGAATTTGTTATCATCACTTTCTTTTTTTTCACGTAGTTGTGTCTTCTCATTTCGTTTTGAATCAGTAGACAGAGACATATGAAGTAATAATGACTTTTCATTGACTTTGATTTCAACTTACTAAAAGTATTTGAGTTACAAAAAAAAACCCTGGGGTTTACGGTGTCGGCTACAGCTTCATATAGACACCAGACAACAGCTCCGTCCGTCTGTTTGATGGCTCTCTATGTGCATTCCCATCCGCGCAGAGTGCTGATTAACAGACAGCCGCTAAAACCCCTGACAGGAGTATTAATGTAGGGAGCAGAGGTACACGCTTCACTCTTCCCACAGACACGCGCGCTGTGTTGTATCTCAAAGCCCTGTTCAATCTGAGCATCAGGCTAGCCATGGGCACGTGTGTCAGTGAGAGTGTGTACAGTGTGTGTGTGTGTGTACAGTGTGTGTGTGTGTGTACAGTGTGTGTGTGTGTGCGTGAGTGTACAGTGTGTGTGTGTGTACAGTGTGTGTGTGTGTACAGTGTGTGTGTGTGTGTGTGTGTGTGTACAGTGTGTGTGTGTGTGTGTGTGTGTGTGTGTGTGTACAGTGTGTGTGTGTGTGTGTGTGTGTGTGTGTGTGTGTGTGTGTGTGTGTGTGTGTGTGTACAGTGTGTGTGTGTGTGTGTGTGTGTGTGTGTGTGTGTGTGTGTACAGTGTGTGTGTGTACAGTGTGTGTGTGTGTGTACAGTGTGTGTGTGTGTGTGTGTGTACAGTGTGTGTGTGTGTGTGTGTGTGCATGAGTGTACAGTGTGTGTGTGTGTGTGTGTGTGTGTGTGTGTGTGTGTGTGTGTGTGTGTGTGTGTGTGTGTGTGTGTGTGTGTGCGTGCGTGCGTGCGTGCGTGCGTGAGTGTACAGTGTGTGTTGGTGGGTGCCGCTGTCGGTACTATAAATACAGGGTGTTGATAACAGGTGTTAACGCCTCACATCTCTTGGTTGAAGAGAGGGGGGGTGGGGGGTGGGGGGGATGAGATAGAAAGGAAGAGGAGGGGAACGTGGGAAAGTGAGGGATAAATTAGGGACAAGGGGAAGGACAACGTGAGAATAAAGGAGAGATGGTGAGGAAAGGGTGAGGTTCAGTCGAAACTGTAGCAGTCAGGCTACTTCAACGATTACAGAACCTGAAGTCATCTGATGATCGATCATCTTTCTACACTCGAATCATCGTGCTCAAGCGCGTCTATCAGAACTCGTTACTGTGAAACACTGTACACATCATCATGGTAGAATGTGTCTGTATTGATCTGTGTAGGGATGACTGAGTAAGTGAGGTATAGATCATTCTCAGCATTTCTCTGCTCTGTCGAATTATAATCAGTAATTTTCTGCTTGTGTTTCCAAGCAGAACAACTCTTTCCCAGCTGTTATCTGATACTGGTCGATGGAGAGAAGACATGTTTCTTGTTCTGATCTCTGCCCTGTGCTGTTTGTTTAGAAAGAACTCCCACATTTAACTACAGACTGGTGTTAAACTGCAGGTCTGTAGAGGTGATGTGGTGTTGCATTGCTGTCTGAAGTGGTTTGAGTTGGTACCCTATACAACAGGGGTCATCAAATCTTATCCTATGACGTCCGGATGACTGCTGTTTTTCTGTTCTACCTGGTAATTAACACCACCTGGTGTTCCGGGTCTAAATCAGTCCTTGATTAGAGTGGAAGAATTTACAAAAGCAGTGGAACAGGCTTCGAGGTCCAGATTAGAATTTGAGGGCTCCCCCTCTCCGTCATTCGACGTCGCCGGTTTACTAAACCACCCGTCCTGGCAACCATCGTTACGCGCACCTGCTCCTCATGATGAGGCACACCTGGACTCCATTTCCTCTCTCATTACCTCCCCTATATCTGGCACTCACTTAGGTATATTCCCCAGGCAGTATTGATGTTGTTTCATGTCCGTACGCTACTCTTGTTTCTTGTATTGGTCCATGTTTATTGTATTATTAAACTCACCACTTGCTTCCTGACTACCAGGGTCTACATTACAGAATACTGCCTCAACAAATGGAAGCAACAGGCATACCTACTTCCTCAACACCACAACCAGTTGGTACAACTGGGGGAGGCTTTGGAAGAGGTTCTTCACATTCTTCAACGTCTCAAACATACCCGAGAGGCGTTTCCTTCAACTAGCGTAGGATACTCTGCCGCCAGCCGACCCAGCGAGCCAGCACACCAGTCCATTCCGCAGTCCGCCCAGGTCAGCGATGCCCGTTTGTCCCTCCCAGATAAATATGACGGCACCACTTCTAAATGTTGTGGCTTCCTACTCCAGTGTTCCCTCTATTTTGCGCACCAGATGGGAGCCCCCACTAACTGAGAGGTCCAAGGTTGCCACGGTTATTTCTCTGCTGACTGGGTGGGCGTTGGTGTGGGCTACGGCCGTCTGGGAGAGAGGAGGAGCTGGATTCGTATGAGGGGTTCATGGCTCTGTTCAGAGGTGTCTTCGATCATCCACCGGAGGGCAAAGAGGGGGGTGAGCACCTATTCCAACTACGGCAGGATGACCAGATCGCTGCCAAGGACTCGCTCACCTTCCGGACTGTAGCAGCATCCAGCGGATGGATTGAGCTGCCAAGGACTCGCTCACCTTCCGGGCTGTAGCAGCATCCAGCGGATGGATTGAGCTGCCAAGGACTCGCTCACCTTCCGGGCTGTAGCAGCATCCAGCGGATGGATTGAGCTGCCAAGGACTCGCTCACAGCATCCGCGGATGGATTGAGCTGCCAGGACAGCACCTTCCGGGCTGGATGGATTGAGCTGCCAAGGACTCGCTCACCTTCCGGGCTGTAGCAGCATCCAGCGGATGGATTGAGCTGACACGCCGTACGCTATTCAGAAGAGGACTGCCGAGGAAGTCCAGACGAAACTGGCATGTCGAGACGACAACCTCTCCTTGGACGCACTCATCGCGATAACCTACTTCGGGAGAGTCGGTACAATCATCGCTTCTCTCCCTCCCTCAGTGACCACTTTGTATCAGAGCCTGAACCCATGGAGGTAGGGGTCACAAGCTTCCCCGTGGCTGAACAACTCCCAGCGTTTACGTTACAGCTATACAGATGTAGTATCTGAAAATGAATCCTGTTATTATTATGTGGATTATAATTCATCAACATTTCTGTAGGTGTTGATACTTTTTTCGTAATTTTTCTTCTGAAATGTCAAAATGAAATTTACAAACTCTAGAAGGCTTTTTAAAACTAAAATACATTACAAGTTTACAATTCCTGCTATGCAGAAATATTCTCAGGAATAAAAGAGTGATCAAATTAAGATCCTACATCTGTAGGCAATTTGTCTCACCTTATAGAGATGGGTTTTAGTGGGGTACTACAGTGTGTGGCATGCTATGGTTACTTGTTTCAGTGGTGTAAAGTACTTAAGTAAAAATTATTTAATGTACTACTTAAGTAATTTTTTGTGGTATCTGTACTTTTCTTTACTATTTCTATTTTCGACAACTTTTACTTCACTACATTCCTAAAGAGAATAATATACTTTTTACTCCATACACTTTCCAGCGCACCCTTTTACTTTTGATACTTAAGTATATTTTAGCAATTGCATTTACTTTTGATACTTAAG
>NC_088418.1:14910841-14938341 GCF_034236695.1 Oncorhynchus nerka
GGAGAGTCTGGAGAACCGTGTACATGGTGAGGAGAAGAGGAGAAGTGAAGAGGGGGAACATTAGGAGAGTCTGGAGAACCGTGTACATGAAGAGGAGAAGTGAAGAGGGGGAACATTAGGAGAGTCTGGAGAACCGTGTACATGGTGAGGAGAAGAGGAGAAGTGAAGAGGGGGAACATTAGGAGTGTCTGGAGAACCGTGTACATGGTGAGGAGAAGAGGAGAAGTGAAGAGGGGGAACATTAGGAGAGTCTGGAGAACCGTGTGCATGGTGAGGAGAAGAGGAGAAGTGAAGAGGGGGAACATTAGGAGAGTCTGGAGAACCGTGTGCATGGTGAGGAGAAGAGGAGAAGTGAAGAGGGGGAACATTAGGAGAGTCTGGAGAACCGTGTGCATAGTGAGGAGAAGAGGAGAAGTGAAGAGGGGAACATTAGGAGAGTCTGGAGAACCGTGTGCATGGTGAGGAGAAGAGGAGAAGTGAAGAGGGGGAACATTAGGAGAGTCTGGAGAACCGTGTGCATGGTGAGGAGAAGAGGAGAAGTGAAGAGGGGGAACATTAGGAGAGTCTGGAGAACCGTGTACATGGTGAGGAGAAGAGGAGAAGTGAAGAGGGGGAACATTAGGAGAGTCTGGAGAACCGTGTACATAGTGAGGAGAAGAGGAGAAGTGAAGAGGGGGAACATTAGGAGAGTCTGGAGAACCGTGTGCATAGTGAGGAGAAGAGGAGAAGTGAAGAGGGGGAACATTAGGAGAGTCTGGAGAACCGTGTACATGGTGAGGAGAAGAGGAGAAGTGAAGAGGGGGAACATTAGGAGTGTCTGGAGAACCGTGTACATGGTGAGGAGAAGAGGAGAAGTGAAGAGGGGGAACATTAGGAGTGTCTGGAGAACCGTGTACATGGTGAGGAGAAGAGGAGAAGTGAAGAGGGGGAACATTAGGAGAGTCTGGAGAACCGTGTGCATAGTGAGGAGAAGAGGAGAAGTGAAGAGGGGGAACATTAGGAGAGTCTGGAGAACCGTGTACATGGTGAGGAGAAGAGGAGAAGTGAAGAGGGGGAACATTAGGAGAGTCTGGAGAACCGTGTGCATAGTGAGGAGAAGAGGAGAACTGAAGAGGGGGAACATTAGGAGAGTCTGGAGAACCGTGTACATGGTGAGGAGAAGAGGAGAAGTGAAGAGGGGGAACATTAGGAGAGTCTGGAGAACCGTGTGCATAGTGAGGAGAAGAGGAGAACTGAAGAGGGGGAACATTAGGAGAGTCTGGAGAACCGTGTACATGGTGTGAAGAGGAGAAGTGAAGAGGGGGAACATTAGGAGAGTCTGGAGAACCGTGTACATGGTGAGGAGAAGAGGAGAAGTGAAGAGGGGGAACATTAGGAGTGTCTGGAGAACCGTGTACATGGTGAGGAGAAGAGAAGAGGGGGAACATTAGGAGAGTCTGGAGAACCGTGTGCATGGTGAGGAGAAGAGGAGAAGTGAAGAGGGGGAACATTAGGAGAGTCTGGAGAACCGTGTGCATGGTGAGGAGAAGAGGAGAAGCGAAGAGGGGGAACATTAGGAGAGTCTGGAGAACCGTGTGCATGGTGAGGAGAAGAGGAGAAGTGAAGAGGGGGAACATTAGAAGAGTCTGGAGAACCGTGTGCAGAGTGAGGAGAAGAGGAGAAGTGAAGAGGGGGAACATTAGGAGAGTCTGGAGAACCGTGTGCATAGTGAGGAGAAGAGGAGAAGTGAAGAGGGGGAACATTAGGAGAGTCTGGAGAACCGTGTGCATGGTGAGGAGGAAAAAGGAGAAGAAGAGAACAGAAGAGAGGAATGGGGATCAGATTAAATGTCACGCCCTGATCTCAGAGAGACGTTTTATTTCTCTGTTTGGTTAGGTCAGGGTGTGATTTGGGGTGGGCATTCTATGTTGTTTGTTTCTATGTTTTGACCGGGTATGGTTCTCAATCAGGGACAGCTGTCTATCGTTGTCTCTGATTGGGAATCACACTTTTTTTTTCTCCTTTTGGTAGTTGTCTTCGTTAATGCATGTATCGCCTTACGGAGCTTCACGATCATTTTGTTGGCGACATTGCAAAAATAAAGGAAAATGTACGCTCACGACGCTGCACCTTGGTCCTGTCATTTCGAAGAGCGTGACATTAAAGTATTGTATTTAATTATTTACCTTTGGGACAAGCTGGTGACTCGGTGCATTGCGTTCTCCAGATATTGAGATACGTCTTCAATCTTTTGTGGCATCCCTGAGGAACAGGCCAGTGGAGTAGGTCTTGGAGGTGGGCCCAGGATAGAGCTTCCCAGGTCCCACATGTTTCTAATTTTGGGGGAGATGGGCTAGGGGTCGATCATCAGTCAGTACTCTGGGGGCAGAGGTAGTGTTTGGGGCCAGTGAAGAGGCAGTGCTGGGGTGCAGAGAACTAAAACAGGTGCTGTCTCCATTCGCTGGTGTTTGTCCATGAAGATAAAAAAAAAGTAGAGGGCTATTTAGTACACATATCCAAAACATTAATGAACATCAAATATAAGTAACCAAGACTACAATAGACTATATAATGTTGCAAACGTTTGGGTAGAGTTGAGTACGCCTGGTCTTGCTACTCAACTCTGCTCAAAAGTTTGCAACATTTTGACTAGCTGGCCCTTGCTACCAAACTTTGACTGTGTTGTTACCAATGTTGGAAGCTTATGATTTACCTTCTATGACAAAATAGAAGAAAAAACAAAAAAAATTATGTTTGATCAAAAAATCTTTAGTTTAGTTGGTTGGTTTGCTTTCCCTGCACTAGTATGCTGCTAGGCTAGCTAGATACTTTCCCTGCACTAGTATGCTGCTAGCCTAGCTAGATACTTTCCCTGCACTAGTTTGCTGCTAGGCTAGCTAGATACTTTCCCTGCACTAGTATGCTGCTAGCCTAGCTAGATACTTTCCCTGCACTAGTATGCTGCTAGGCTAGCTAGATACTTTCCCTGCACTAGTATGCTGCTAGGCTGGCTAGATACTTTCCCTGCACTAGTATGCTGCTAGCCTAGCTAGATACTTTCCCTGCACTAGTATGCTGCTAGGCTAGCTAGATACTTTCCCTGCACTAGTATGCTGCTAGGCTAGCTAGATACTTTCCCTGCACTAGTATGCTGCTAGGCTGGCTAGATACTTTCCCTGCACTAGTTTGCTGCTAGGCTGGCTAGATACTTTCCCTGCACTAGTTTGCTGCTAGGCTGGCTAGATACTTTCCCTGCACTAGTATGCTGCTAGGCTGGCTAGATACTTTCCCTGCACTAGTATGCTGCTAGGCTAGCTAGATACTTTCCCTGCACTAGTTTGCTGCTAGGCTGGCTAGATACTTTCCCTGCACTAGTTTGCTGCTAGGCTGGCTAGATACTTTCCCTGCACTAGTTTGCTGCTAGCCTAGCTAGATACTTTCCCTGCACTAGTATGCTGCTGCTAGATACTTTCCCTGCCTAGTTTGCTAGAGCTAGATACTTTCCCTGCACTAGCATGCTAGATACTTTCCCTGCACTAGTTTGCTGCTAGGCTGGCTAGATACTTTCCCTGCACTAGTTTGCTGCTAGGCTGGCTAGATACTTTCCCTGCACTAGTTTGCTGCTAGGCTGGCTAGATACTTTCCCTGCACTAGTTTGCTGCTAGCCTAGCTAGATACTTTCCCTGCACTAGTATGCTGCTAGGCTAGCTAGATACTTTCCCTGCACTAGTATGCTGCTAGGCTAGCTAGATACTTTCCCTGCACTAGTATGCTGCTAGGCTGGCTAGATACTTTCCCTGCACTGCACTAGCCTAGCTAGATACTTTCTGCACTAGTATGCTGCTAGCTAGCTAGATACTTTCCCTGCACTAGTATGCTGCTAGGCTAGCTAGATACTTTCCCTGCACTAGTATGCTGCTAGGCTGGCTAGATACTTTCCCTGCACTAGTTTGCTGCTAGGCTGGCTAGATACTTTCCCTGCACTAGTTTGCTGCTAGGCTGGCTAGATACTTTCCCTGCACTAGTTTGCTGCTAGGCTGGCTAGATACTTTCCCTGCACTAGTATGCTGCTAGGCTAGCTAGATACTTTCCCTGCACTAGTTTGCTGCTAGGCTGGCTAGATACTTTCCCTGCACTAGTATGCTGCTAGGCTAGCTAGATACTTTCCCTGCACTAGTATGCTGCTAGCCTAGCTAGATACTTTCCCTGCACTAGTATGCTGCTAGGCTAGCTAGATACTTTCCCTGCACTAGTTTGCTGCTAGCCTGGCTAGATACTTTCCCTGCACTAGTATGCACTAGTTTGTTTGCTGCTAGGCTGGCTAGATACTTTCCCTGCACTAGTTTGCTGCTAGGCTGGCTAGATACTTTCCCTGCACTAGTTTGCTGCTAGGCTAGCTAGATACTTTCCCTGCACTAGTTTGCTGCTAGGCTAGCTAGATACTTTCCCTGCACTAGTTTGCTGCTAGGCTAGCTAGATACTTTCCCTGCACTAGTATGCTGCTAGGCTGGCTAGATACTTTCCCTGCACTAGTTTGCTGCTAGGCTGACTAGATACTAGAGCTATGTTAGCAAAACATGGCTACTCTTTTCATTGACTCCAATAGAAGAAAAAAAACATACCCCATCCTTTGGTGAAGACAGCATGTTGCTTTCAGTCTTCCCATGCTTCACGTGCCGAACAAGCCATACACAATATTTCTGGAGTAGCCTTTCCACCGTCATCTCCACAGTGGAGTAGCCTTTCCACCGTCATCTCCACAGTGGAGTAGCCTTTCCACCTGCATCTCCACAGTGGAGTAGCCTTTCCACCTGCATCTCCACAGTGGAGTAGCCTTTCCACCTGCATCTTGACAGTGGAGTAGCCTTTCCACCTGCATCTCCACAGTGGATTAGCCTTTCCACCTGCATCTCCACAGTGGATTAGCCTTTCCACCTGCATCTCCACAGTGGAGTAGCCTTTCCACCTGCATCTCCACAGTGGAGTAGCCTTTCCACCTGCATCTCCACAGTGGATTAGCCTTTCCACCTGCATCTCCACAGTGGTGTAGCCTTTCCACCTGCATCTCCACAGTGGAGTAGCCTTTCCACCTGCATCTCCACAGTGGAGTAGCCTTTCCACCGGCATCTCCACTGTGACCCTTGTTTCTTTTCTTTGCCTTACCTTGACAAACAACTGGTTGGGTCGGACCCCCAGAGTCTCCGCTATCTACCTCCATGAATTGGCTAGAATCGTACTGGTGAAAGGTACATGTGTACCTCCTCGGTTAATCAATGCTCGAAGTTGTCCGTTCGCCATGTTCAATCCATACTGAGTTTCGGGCTGAATTGACAAAAAGCAGAAACTCAAGTCACCCGTAAAGTTTGCCCGAACAGCTGACAAAACCCTAACCGAACTCCAAAACTAACAAAAACGTCACAAAATATCAACATAATATATGCACGAACTGTACTAAACTGTTTCGGTTGGGAAGCATGTGGCAGTGAGCTCCGGCTTTAGAGGGTCTTGTGTTAAATCTGAGTTCTTCTTTTTTTATCCCTAAATCCCTTAATTTAACCGTTTCGGAATGAATGCAGGAAGAGCCACAGCAGGAGGAGCAACAACACCAGGCTGTCCAAAACACCTCGAAAGTTTACGTTTTGGAGCAACTACGAAATGTGTCGTTTGGAGAAATGTGGCTAAACATCCAAATCTAATTGGTCAAAGTTCTTGTTGTCACACTCACTGTCAGAATGAACAGTAAACGACCAGACAACCAAGTTCACATCAGCTTAGAACATTTCTTTGGATAAGGAGGTGATAATCCAGTGGTACATGCAGATTATGGACTGTTGACTTCTGATGGGATTGAACAGGGTGCAAGAGATGATTGAATTCTGGCCCAGGTTGTTCATGTCCGTGTTAGTCAGTCAGATGACAGGCTTTACTCTGGACCTTTCAGACACAGTTTACAGGAACTAGTGGTGAGCAACGGCAGGGACAGGAAGAGAATGGTACAGAGCTTCAAACATATACAAGGAGACAGACAAAATCACCTTAGAAAAGAGAGGCTTGAAAGAGAGGTTGAAAGGATATATCTGATGACAGTTCTATTCTAAAAACTCTTACAATATTCCTTTTCTTGTCTTGTTTTTGATTTGCACACCAAAACAACTATAGTCCAACGTTGGGACATTGGGACATTTGGTCTGTGTTAGAACAAAGAGACAGGAGATGTGATTATGAAGGCGTCTCTGATGACCAGAGATCACAGAGATGGATTCAACAGTCACTCATTACATACAGACACACCACGCCAGCAGCACATCTGACAGAGTAGAATGTGTGTGTGTGTGTGTGTGTGTGTGTGTGTGTGTGTGTGTGTGTGTGTGCACGCATGCATGTGTGTGTGCGTACGTGCATGTGTGTGTGCGTACGTGCACGTGTGTGTGTTTCCGTGCCAGCGTCAGTAACATAAGACAGGGTCTCATTCTTTCTCATTTGAAAAAACATTATCGTGAAAATGTGTTTTTAGAGTTATGTGATCTGTACTAGACACAACCTGAGACCAAACATCAGAGACAGAGAGATGGGGACAGTTATAGAGAGATAGAGAGAGAGAGAGAAAGAGAGAGAGAGAGAGAGAGAGAGAGAGAGACAGAGACAGAGACAGAGATATACTAGGTAGAGTTAGAGAGAGAGAGAGAGAAAGAGAGAGAGAGAGAGAGAGAAAGAGAGAGAAAGAGAGAGAGAGAGAGAGAGAGAGAGAGAGAGAGAGAGAGAGACAGAGACAGAGACAGAGATATACTAGGTAGAGTTAGAGAGAGAGAGAGAGAGAGAGAGAGAGAAAGAGAGAAAGAGAGAAAGAGAGAGAGAGATGGGTAGTGTTAGAGAGAGAGAGAGACAGAGATAAATATACAGAAATATGCAAATATAAATATATAAATATACATATAAATACAAATATACAGACAACAAATTCCAATTGGCTATACTAAAACTCTTTAACATCATCCTTAGCTCTGGCATCTTCCCCAGTATTTGGAACCAAGGACTGATCAACCCAATCCACAAAAGTGGAGACAAATTTGGCCCCAATAACTACTGTGGGATATGCGTCAACGGCAGCCTTGGGAAAATCCTCTGCATTATCATTAACTTCTTCGAGATAGGGGGCGCTCTTTTAATTTTTGGATAAAAAACGTTCCCGTTTTAAACAAGATATTTTGTCACGAAAAGATGCTCGACTATGCATGTAATTGACAGCTTTGGAAAGAAAAAACTCTGACGTTTCCAAAACTGCAAAGATATTATCTGTGAGTGCCCCAGAACTAATGCTACAGGCGAAACCAAGATTAAGTTTCATACAGGAAATGCCCCAGATTCTGAAGGCGCTGTGTTCTAATGTCTCCTTATATGGCTGTGAATGCGCCAGGAATGAGCCTGCCCTTTCTGTCCTTTCCCCAAGGTGTCTGCAGCATTGTGACGTATTTGTAGGCATATCATTGGAAGATTGACCATAAGAGACTACATTTACCAGGTGTCCGCCCGGTGTCCTGTGTCGAAATTATTGCGTAATCTCTAGGTCCATGCGCGTTCTATTTCTTCAGAAGAGAAAGTCAACTGCCACGAAGGATTTATCATCGATAGATATGTGAAAAACACCTTGAGGATTGATTCTAAACATCGTTTGCCATGTTTCTGTCGATATTATGGAGTTAATTTGGAAAAAAGTTCGCGTTTTAATGACTTAATTTTCGTTTTTTTTCTTACCCAAACGTGATGAAGAAAACGGAGCGATTTGTCAACACAAATAATCTTTTTTTGCTATCTAACTGAGAGTCTCCTCATTGAAAACATCTGAAGTTCTTCAAAGGTAAATGATTTTATTTGAATGCTTTTCTGGTTTTTGTGAAAATGTTGCATGCTGAATGCCGGGCATAATCCTATGCTAGGCTATCAATACTGTTACACAAATGCTTGTTTAGCTATGGTTCAAAAGCATATTTTGAAAATCTGAGATGACAGTGTTGTTAACAAAAGGCTAAGCTTGAGAGCAAATAGATTTATTTCATTTCATTTGCGATTTTCATGAATAGATAACGTTGCGTTATGCTAATGAGCTTGCGGATAGATTTACACAATCCTGGATACACGTTTTTTTCGTAGCTAAACTTGACGCAGAAAACAGAGCGATTTGTCCTAAACAAATAATCTTTCAGGAAAAACTGAACATTTGCTATCTAACTGAGAGTCTCCTCATTGAAAACATCCGAAGTTCTTCAAAGGTAAATGATTTTATTTGAATGCTTTTCTGGTTTTTGTGAAAATGTTGCCTGCTGAATGCTAACGCTAAATGCTACGCTAGCTATCAATAGCTATCAATACTGTTACACAAATGCTTGTTTTGCTATGGTTGAGAAGCATATTTTTGAAAATCTGAGATGACAGTGTTGTTAACAGCAGACTCGTACATTTCCTCAGTGAAAACAATGTACTGAGCAAATGTCAAATTGGCTATTTACCAAATTACTGTACACCAGACCACGTATTCACCCTGCACACCCTAATTGACAAACAAACAAACCAAAACAAAGGCAAAGTCTTCTCATGCTTTGTTGATTTCAAAAAAGCCTTCGACTCAATTTGGCATGAGGGTCTGCTATACAAATTTGATGGAAAGTGGTGTTGGGGGAAAACCATACGACATTATCAAATCTATGTACACAAATAGGCAACAAAAAAACATTTCTTCCCACAGGGCCGTGGGGTGAGACAGGGATGCAGCTTAAGCCCCACCCTCTTCAACATATATATCAACGAATTGTCTGAAAAGTCTGCAGCACCTGGCCCTCACCCTACTAGAATTTGAAGTCAAATGTCTACTGTTTGCTGATGATCTGGTGCATCTGTCACCAACCAAGGAGGGCCTACAGCAGCACCTAGATATTCTGCACAGATTCTGCCATACCTGGGCCCTGACAGTAAATCTTAGTAAACCAAAATAATGGTGTTCCAAAAAAGGTCCAGTTGTCAGGACAACAAATACAAATTCCATCTAGACACTGTTGCCCTAGAGCACACGACAAACTATACATACCTATACATACCTATAACCACCTAAAAGGAAGCGATTCCTAAACCTTCCATAACAAAGCCATCACCGACAGAGAGATGAACCTGGAGAAGAGTCCCCTAAGCAAGCTGGTCCTGGTGCTCTGTTCACAAACCCAAACACACCCCACTGTTCATCCTGATCACACCCCACAGAACCCCTGTTCCTTCGCGCAATATGTATACCCCCCTCAGAATCCCCATATTACTCAGAGGAGATCTTCCCCACCCTTGAGGAAGAGAGGTGCCATCTGTGGGGACACAAATGCACGCACAGGAACACTACCTGATCTAACAACCACACGAATGGACAGCTTTATTACAGGCCATACTGTTTCTAACTGTCTTAATCTCCCCCATTGAAACAACAGTGACAGCACCATCAACAACAACGGAAGGGACGTGTTGCAGCTCTGTAGAAACCTGGGTCTGTACTTTGTCAATGGTAGGTTACGGGAGACTCTATTGCTCACCTCTTGGCCACAGCAGTATGATTACAGACATTGACCCTTTCTCTCTCAGCTCATTCACTGTCAAGCCACTAACACCTCTGTCTGATCACAGCCAAATTACGTTGTTCCTCGAAAGAACAGACATGAAAACAACCACACATTCACAGCCCAGTAAGCTGTACAACATCAGAAATTCATACAGATGGGCCCAAAACAGCACAGAAGAATACCAGAAAGCAACCTGTAACCAAACTATCCAAACACTCTTAGATAACTTTCTGGACACCACATTCACTCGCAGTAAAGAAGGCATCAATCTAGCAGTAAAAAACATTAACTATATGTTCAGGCAAACAGCAAAAGAAGCACAACTGAAATATATATATTTTTTAAAGACCACAGATGACACCTCATTTGATGCAGATTGTAAAATTATAAAGAAAAAGCTTAGAACACTATCCAACCAAAAGCACAGAGACCCAAATAATTGTGAATTACGCCTTCATTACTCTGAGACTTTAAAACTCTATAAACATACTCAGAACCAAAATAACACAGTACAACAGCAAGCAGCTGACGCTAATTGAGGAGTCCATAAACACAAACAACTTCTGGCAAAATTGGATAAACCTAAAAAAAAAATCTAAACGCGGAATTAGCGATGCAAAATGGTGACATGCGGACAACCCATTTTTAAACACTCTACAACACCGTTCAAATTGACACAAACACAAAGCAATGCCAAATTCATGAAAGGTTGAATGGATTAGAAAAAGCTATAAGGGACAATCAAAATCCATTGGACTCCCCAATTACTGACCAGGAGTTATTTAAGAAACTTCAGGCCCTCAAATTTAAAAAAGCATGCGGACCTGAAGGCATCCTAAATGAGATGCTCAAACTCACTCGTGTAAAATGTCAATTGGCTATATTAAAACTGTTTAATTTGATCCTGAGTGTAGGTTATTTACTTGACATCTGGAATCAAGGACTCATAACCCCAATCTTTAAGAACGGAGACAAATTTGACCCTAACAATTACAGAGGCATTTGTGTGAACAGTAACCTGGAGAAGGTTTTCTGTAGTATTATAAATGTAAGAGTTCTAAACTTCCTTCATAAGCACAATGTCTTGAGTAAAAGCCCAATTGGATTTATACCAAAACATCGCACGACTGATCATATTTACGTCCTACACACCCTGATAGATAAACATGTCCACGAAAATAATACCAAAATATACGCGTGCTTTATTGACTTACTAAAAGCATTTGATTCTATTTGGCATATGGGACTGTTCTACAAAGTTATTGAAAGTGGTGTAGGGGGCAAAACATATTACATAATTAAATCAATGGCAATACGTGCAGCATTAAATTGGCAAGAAAATAATAGAATTCTTTAACAAGGGATGGGGCCTTCACCAGGGTTGCAGTGTGAGCCCTGCACTCTTAAATATTTACATCAACGAATTGGCCACTATTCTAGAAAAATCCTTAGCCCCTGGTGTTAGTCTCCACAATTCAGAGGTTAAATGCCTACTCTTCGCAGATGACCTATGCCTGCTGTCACCCACAGCACATGGCCTACAGCTGAGCCTGGACCTGCCAAAGCAGGACTGCCAGACCTTGGCCCTGGCAGTAAACCCCAAAAATACTAAAATAATGATTTTCCAGAGAAGATCCAGATCTCAGGGAATTAGACCAAAGTTCTCAATTGGTACAAAATATATAGAGAACTGCACACAATACAATTACCCAGGTTTAAAAATAAGCTCAACTGGACACCTTAATGATGCAGTGAATGAACTGGGAGAGAAAGCATGCAGGGCATTCTACGCCATAAACAAACTAATTCAAATTGAAATACCTATTCATATTTGGCTAAAACGAATTGAATGTGTCATTGAACCAATTGCACTTTATGCCAGCGAGGTGTGGGGTCCACTTGCAAAGGAAGATTTCACCAAATGGGACAAACACCCCATTGAAACCCTGCATGCAGAGTTCTGTAAGATTCTCCAACATGTCCAGAGGAAAAATACAAACAATGCATGCAGGGCAGAATTAGGCCAAAATCCACTAATAATAAAAACTCAAAAAATAGCAATTAAGTTTTGGAAACATCTAAAATACCATGACCCCCTCTCATATCATTACCAAGCCCTGCAATGCCAAGAGCTGAGCAAAGAAAAGAGTCGAGGGGACTCCAGCTGGTCCCCAAACCTGTTCTACTAACACACTGAAGCCTCAGTCCCCTCATCCAGCTAGTCCTGGGGCTGAGTTCACAAACCTGTTCTACTAACACACTGAAGCCTCAGTCCCCTCATCCAGCTGGTCCTGGGGCTGAGTTCACACACCTGTTCTACTAACACACTGAAGCCTCAGTCCCCTCATCCAGCTGGTCCTGGGGCTGAGTTCACAAACCTGTTTTACAAACACACTGAAGCCTCATTCAATCAATTAGCATAAACCAAATTACATCACAGACAAAACAAAACTACATGACTTATTGGGAAACACAAGCACACGCACAAAGCAAAATGGTGCAAACACTGCACCACAGCAGAACCTGAGACAGAGCTGCATTTCCTGACAAAATGTAAAAAATATAGAACAATTAGAGAGTGACATTTCCCCAAATTTGAAACCCTTATTTAAGGTTTCAAAGACCTCTCTGGTGAGAATAGGTTACCCGTCCTGTTGGGAGAGAATGCAGAAAGCTGTGGGTTGGCAGCGCACTACATTGCTGCCTGCCATAAGATGAGGGACAGTGTCTGACAGACCAATCAACCTGCACACGTCCTCTATTGTATGCTTATTGTTATTGTTATTGTTGGTTATTGCTGTTACTGTTGTCCCGTTGACAGTCGTGGTGGATCGGCGGGGCTCCGTGTCAACAATAAAGGGTCCATGCCAACTGGCAAAAGAGGTATTGTAGTCCAAGAATGATCTGTTATTCTCCGTTGGCTAGCAGGAAGATGGGCCTAGCTCGAGGCTAGCTCAAGGCTAACTGGTGCTTGCTTGGGGACAGAGGCGTTAGCCAACAGTAGCCACTCGGTTGCAGCTAGCTGTGATGATCCGATGTAATGGACCAAAACCAAAACTCACAATCGAAAAGCCTGTCAGTGAAAGCAAAGAAACGGACATCGGAAGCAAAGATACGAGCAAATTATTATTTTTTTAAATAATTTGTCATAGTTTTGCTCTCCCTTTAAAATGATTTTGTAACAAGTTTTGGGGTTTTGCTTTTGATGTCTTATTTTTGTTTACAATTCTATACATTTAGCTTTCAACTGTTTGGTTTTTGATTTCAACATCTGTTATTTCACCCGTCCTCGAAAATATGTTTACATTCTCAACTTTTTTCACGTTCACAATTTATTTTATTTTGAATTCAATACATATGGTGTGAAATTGACCCCATAGATGACACCCTACAGTCACATTTTGGCACCAGTAGAGTGAGTAGCTGTCTAGCTATATAAACCACGCCCCTCTGAAAACACGCCTTCTCCGATGTTGGTTACAAGGTGGTACTTATTTAAATTAGGTAAGAAAATATAATGTCACCATTGGTATATTAAAATAAGAGTTAAGGTGATGTCACACTATGCCTTTAATAATCCCTCTTCCTGAATGTAAGTGTTTGACACGGGAGAGAGGAACAGTAACTTTATAATACAACTTTATCAATGTAGAAGCAACAGTCATTTTTCATACTTTGATCATCATAATAATAATAATAATCTAGATGCAACAGTATCTATACATAATCTATACCTACATGCAACAGTATCTATACATAATCTATACCTACATGCAACAGTATCTATACATAATCTACACCTACATGCAACAGTATCTATACATAATCTATACCTACATGCAACAGTATCTATACATAATCTATACCTACATGTAACCGTATCTATACATAATCTACACCTACATGCAACAGTATCTATACATAATCTATACCTACATGCAACAGTATCTATACATAATCTACACCTACATGTAACAGTATCTATACATAATACCTACATGTAACAGTATCTATACATAATACCTACATGCAACAGTATCTATACACAATCTATATCTACATGCAACAGTATCTATACATAATCTATACCTACATGTAACAGTATCTATACATAATCTATACCTACATGTAACAGTATCTATACATAATCTATACCTACATGCAATAGTATCTATAGATAATCTATACCTACATGTAACAGTATCTATACATAATATATACCTACATGTAACAGTATCTATACATAATCTATACCTACATGTAACAGTAATCTATACCTACATGCAACAGTATCTATACAGTATCTATACATAATCTACACCTACATGCAACAGTATCTATACATAATCTATACCTACATGTAACAGTATCTATACATAATACCTACATGCAACAGTATCTATACATAATCTACACCTACATGCAACAGTATCTATACATAATCTATACCTACATGTAACAGTATCTATACATAATACCTACATGCAACAGTATCTATACATAATCTATACCTACATGTAACAGTATCTATACATAATACCTACATGTAACAGTATCTATACATAATACCTACATGCAACAGTATCTATACATAATCTACACCTACATGTAACAGTATCTATACATAATCTATACCTACATGTAACAGTATCTATACATAATCTACACCTACATGTAACAGTATCTATACATAATCTACACCTACATGTAACAGTATCTATACATAATCTACACCTACATGTAACAGTATCTATACATAATCTATACCTACATGTAACAGTATCTATACATAATCTATACCTACATGTAACAGTATCTTTACATAATCTATACCTACATGTAACAGTATCTATACATAATCTATACCTACATGTAACAGTATCTATACATAATCTATACCTACATGCAACAGTATCTATACAGTATCTATACATAATATACACCTACATGCAACAGTATCTATACATAATCTATACCTACATGTAACAGTATCTATACATAATCTACACCTACATGTAACAGTATCTATACATAATCTATACCTACATGTAACAGTATCTATACAGTATCTATACATAATCTACACCTACATGTAACAGTATCTATACAGTATCTATACATAATCTATACCTACATGTAACAGTATCTATACAGTATCTATACATAATCTACACCTACATGTAACAGTATCTATACAGTATCTATACATAATACCTACATGTAACAGTATCTATACATAATACCTACATGTAACAGTATCTATACATAATCTATACCTACATGTAACAGTATCTATACATAATCTATACCTACATGCAACAGTATCTATACATAATCTACACCTACATGTAACAGTATCTATACATAATCTATACCTACATGTAACAGTATCTATACATAATACCTACATGTAACAGTATCTATACATAATCTATACCTACATGTAACAGTATCTATACAGTATCTATACATAATACCTACATGTAACAGTATCTATACATAATCTACACCTACATGTAACAGTATCTATACATAATCTACACCTACATGTAACAGTATCTATACATAATCTACACCTACATGTAACAGTATCTATACATAATCTATACCTACATGTAACATTATCTATACATAATACCTACATGTAACAGTATCTATACAGTATCTATACATAATACCTACATGTAACAGTATCTATACATAATCTACACCTACATGTAACAGTATCTATACATAATCTACACCTACATGTAACAGTATATATACATAATACCTACATGTAACAGTATCTATACAGTATCTATACATAATACCTACATGTAACAGTATCTATACATAATCTACACCTACATGTAACAGTATCTATACATAATCTACACCTACATGTAACAGTATCTATACATAATCTATACCTACATGTAACAGTATCTGTACATAATCTATACCTACATGTAACAGTATCTATACATAATCTATACCTACATGTAACAGTATCTGTACATAATCTATACCTACATGTAACAGTATCTATACAGTATCTATACATAATCTACACCTACATGCAACAGTATCTATACATAATCTATACCTACACGTAACAGTATCTATACATAATACCTACTTGTAACAGTATCTATACATAATCTATACCTACATGTAACAGTATCTATACATAATCTATACCTACATGTAACAGTATCTGTACATAATCTATACCTACATGTAACAGTATCTATACATAATCTATACCTACATGTAACAGTATCTATACAGTATCTATACATAATCTACACCTACATGCAACAGTATCTATACATAATCTATACCTACACGTAACAGTATCTATACATAATACCTACATGTAACAGTATCTATACATAATCTACACCTACATGTAACAGTATCTATACATAATCTATACCTATATGTAACAGTATCTATACATAATCTATACCTACATGTAACAGTATCTATACATAGTCTATACCTACATGTAACAGTATCTATACATAATCTACACCTACATGTAACAGTATCTATACATAATCTATACCTATATGTAACAGTATCTATACATAATCTATACCTACATGTAACAGTATCTATACATAATACCTACATGCAACAGTATCTATACATAATCTATACCTACATGTAACAGTAATCTATACCTACATGCAACAGTATCTATACATAATCTATACCTACATGTAACAGTATCTATACATAATCTATACCTACATGTAACAGTATCTATACATAATCTATACCTACATGTAACAGTATCTATACATAATCTATACCTACATGCAACAGTATCTATACATAATCTATACCTACATGCAACAGTATCTATACATAATACCTACATGCAACAGTATCTATACATAATACCTACATGTAACAGTATCTATACATAATCTACACCTACATGCAACAGTATCTATACATAATCTATACCTACATGCAACAGTATCTATACATAATCTATACCTACATGTAACAGTAATCTATACCTACATGCAACAGTATCTATACATAAACTTCACCTACATGCAACAGTATCTATACATAATCTACACCTACATGCAACAGTATCTATACATAATCTACACCTACATGCAACAGTATCTATACATAATCTACACCTACATGTAACAGTATCTATACATAATCTGCACCTACATGTAACAGTATCTCTTGTGTTTTTGACCATACTTAACCACTTAACCACAATAACCACTAGTCTATTAAATAATCACATACATTTATTTTGATAGTTTAATTAGCATACATCATGTTATTTCAAGTGATTATTTTGTTAATGGAGCACAATATCACATAGTATTAAAAAAATGTGGCTAAATTGGGTGTGGCTTTAAGAATTGGGTGTGGCTTTAAGAATTGGGTGTGGCTTTAAGAATTGGGTGTGGTTTTAAGAATTGGGTGTGGCTTTAAGAATTGGGTGTGGCTTTAAGAATTGGGTGTGGCTTTAAGAATTGGGTAATTGAAGGCATCTGGTCTCCATGTAAACTTTGATTGTGTTCGATGAAAATGATAGACCTTTCAAACGTTATCGGCAAGTGATTTGATGCCTACTTTGCCAAAACGATTTAGAGTTGTTAAACAGGAGTGATGAGAGTGTTGATTTAACGGTAATACTATCATATTGTTCGAAGTTTCAGACTTTTTGAAAAACAGGGTTATGCATGCCAACATATTAGGCAAGAATTAAGAGTAGGCTTAGACGAAGTGATCGTTTCTGGCAAATATGATATTTAGCTCAGCGACCTTTCATAGTGTTGTGGTGCGTTTAAACCCTGTTGGTCACAACAGCCTAGAACAATCAGTAAAAACTGTGGGACAGACTGTGGGAGAAAAGACATCACATTTGTAATCTCTGCCAAGCACTCAACTGAAAGCCATCTGGTAAGAACAATAATCTCATCATAAAAATATCCCATTTTAAAACCAATTACGTTAGAGTACTATTTTAACTGATGTCCATTCACACACACTTATGCTCATTCACACAAAACACACTTATGCTCATTCACACACAAACACACTTATGCTCTTTCACACATAAACACACTTATGCTCACTATTTTTTCACACACAAACACGCACGCACGCACGCACACACACACACACACACACACACACACACACACACATACACACACACACACACACACTCATCCACATTCATACACTCACACACACACACATTCATGCAAGTTTAAAGAACACACACAAACACACGGACACACACACATACACACAGATTGGTAGTGGACATCTGTAGAGCTGTGTTAAAATAAGATTCTGTCCAGATGGCGGAAGGCTCAGTAATGAGGGATAAAGACTCACTCTCACTGGGACCTCAGGTACACACACACACACACACACACACACACACACACACACACACACACACACACACACACACACACACACACACACACATACACACACACACACACACACACACACACACACACACACACACACACACACACACTACTTGGGTCACACACACCTCACAGCACCACTGCCATGCTGCAGCACAGCCCAATGGTCCATCTCAACAGTTATTCATATCTCCTAACCATGTCACCATTATCATACAGTGATGCCCCAGTTCAATGGCCATATGGTTTACTAGCAGGGAGCCTGACGGACAGACCCTCCAGGAAGCACAGGAATAAACTATTGCCTATGAGGTGAGCAGCAGTAATAACTATTTCTATTCCTTCTACTTCATATGCCAAAGAAATCTATTCAGGTTTCACACGTCAGAGTACTTACTATGGGATATATTATTCCAACCAGCACTCACAGTCTCTCGTCACAATTACATGTTCATCTGTTTCTCAAACGTCACATTTCAAAGTTCTTCCGAATGTCAAATTCCAAAGTGTTTAAAGTTAAAGTTAGGGTTAATGTTTGGGAAAGGTTTAAAACAAAAATCTTTAAAAATAAACTTTATATCGCTGGATTCAAAAATGCAACCTTTGGCACCAGAGGCAGGTGCTTGCCACCGTCCCCTTTCCACTGTCCCCTTTCCACCGTCCCCTTTCCACTGTCCCCTTTCCACTGTCCCCTTTCCACCGTCCCTTTCCACTGTCCCTTTCCACTGTCCCCTTTCCACCGTCCCCTTTCCACTGTCCCCTTTCCACTGTCCCCTTTCCACCCCTTGTCCCCTTTCCACTGTCCCCTTTCCACTGTCCCCTTTCCACTGTCCCCTTTCCACCGTCCCTTCCACCGTCCCTTTCCACTGTCCCCTTTCCACCGTCCCCTTTCCACTGTCCCTTGCCACCGTCCCCTTTCCCACTGTCCCCTTGCCACCGTCCCCTTTCCACTGTCCCCTTTCCACCGTCCCTTTCCACTGTCCCCTTTCTACCGTCCCCTTCCACCGTCCCCTTTCCACTGTCCCCTTTCCACTGTTTCCACCGTCCCTTTCCACTGTCCCCTTTCCCACCGTCCCTTTCCACTGTCCCTTTCCACCGTCCCCTTTCCACTGTCCCTTTCCACCGTCCCTTGCCCCGTCCCTTTCCACTGTCCCCTTTCCACCGTCCCCTTTCCACTGTCCCCTTTCCACCGTCCCTTTCCACTGTCCCCTTTCCACCGTCCCCTTTCCACTGTCCCCTTTCCACTGTCCCCTTTCCACCGTCCCCTTTCCACTGTCCCCTTTCCACCGTCCCTTTCCACTGTCCCCTTTCCACTGTCCCCTTTCCACTGTCCCTTTCCACTGTCCCCTTTCCACCGTCCCCTTTCCACTGTCCCCTTTCCACCGTCCCCTTTCCACTGTCCCTTTCTACCGTCCCCTTCCACCGTCCCCTTTCCACTGTCCCCTTTCCACTGTCCCTTTCCACTGTCCCTTGCCACCGTCCCCTTGCCACCGTCCCCTTCCACCGTCCCTTTCCACTGTCCCCTTGCCCGTCCCCTTCCACCGTCCCCTTTCCACTGTCCCCTTTCCACCGTCCCTTCCCTTCCCTTTCCTGTCCCCCTTCCACCGTCCCCTTTCCACTGTCCCCTTGCCACCGTCCCTTTCCACTGTCCCCTTCCACCGTCCCTTTCCACTGTCCCCTTTCCACCGTCCCCTTCCACCGTCCCCTTTCCACTGTCCTTCCACTGTCCCCTTTCCACTGTCCCCTTGCCACCGTCCCTTGCCACCGTCCCCTTCCACCGTCCCCTTTCCACTGTCCCCTTGCCACCGTCCCTTCCACCGTCCCTTTCCACTGTCCCCTTCCACCGTCCCCTTTCCACTGTCCCTTTCCACCGTCCCTTTCCACCGTCCCTTTCCACCGTCCCCTTTCCACCGTCCCCTTCCCCTTCCACCGTCCCCTTTCCACTGTCCCCTTTCCCCTTTCCACCGTCCCCTTTCCACTGTCCCCTTTCCACCGTCCCCTTTCACTGTCCCCTTTCCACCGTCCCCTTCCACCGTCCCCTTTCCACTGTCCCCTTTCCACCGTCCTTTCCACTGTCCCCTTTCTACCGTCCCCTTCCACTGTCCCTTTCCACTGTCCCTTTCACCGTCCTTTCCACTGTCCCCTTCCACTGTCCCCTTTCCACTGTCCCTTCCACCGTCCCTTTCCACTGTCCCCTTTCCACCGTCCCTTTCCACTGTCCCCTTTCTACCGTCCCCTTCCACCGTCCCCTTTCCACTGTCCCCTTTCCACCGTCCTTTCCACTGTCCTTTCTACCGTCCCTTCACGTCCCTTTCCACTGTCCCCTTTCCACCGTCCCTTTCCACTGTCCCTTTTTCACCGTCCCCTTTCTACCGTCCCCTTCACCGTCCCCTTTCCACTGTCCCCTTTCCACCGTCCCTTTCCACTGTCCCCTTTCTACCGTCCCCTTCCACCGTCCCCTTTCACTGTCCCCTTTCCACCGTCCTTTCCACTGTCCCCTTTCTACCGTCCTTCCACCGTCCCTTTCCACTGTCCCCTTTCCACTGTCCCTTTCACCGTCCCTTTCCACCGTCCCTTTCTACCGTCCCTTCCACCGTCCCCTTTCCACTGTCCCTTTCCACCGTCCCCTTCCACTGTCCCCTTTCCGTCCCTTCCACCGTCCCCTTTCCACTGTCCCCTTCCACCGTCCTTTCCTGTCCTTTCCACCGTCCCTTTCTACCGTCCCCTTCCACTGTCCCTTTCCACTGTCCCCTTCCTTTCCACCGTCCTTTCCCGTTTCTCCACTGTCCCCTTTTCTCCCCTTTCTACCGTCCCCTTCCACCGTCCCCTTTCCACTGTCCCCTTTCCACCGTCCCTTTCCACTGTCCCCTTTCTACCGTCCTTTCCACCGTCCCTTTCCACCGTCCCCTTTCCACCGTCCCTTTCCACTGTCCCTTTCACCGTCCCCTTTCCCTTCCGTCCCTTCCACCGTCCCCTTCCACTGTCCCCTTTCCACCGTCCCTTTCCACTGTCCCTTTCTACCGTCCCCTTCCACCGTCCCTTTCCACCGTCCCCTTTCCACCGTCCCTTTCCACTGTCCCCTTTCTACCGTCCCCTTCCACCGTCCCCTTTCCACTGTCCCCTTTCCACCGTCCCTTTCCACTGTCCCCTTCCACCGTCCCCTTTCTACCGTCCCCTTCCACCGTCCCCTTTCCACTGTCCCCTTTCCACCGTCCCTTTCCACTGTCCCCTTTCTACCGTCCCCTTCCACCGTCCCCTTTCCACTGTCCCCTTTCCACCGTCCCTTTCCACTGTCCCCTTCCACCGTCCCCTTCCACCGTCCCTTTCCACCGTCTCTTTCCACCGTCTCTTTCCACCGTCTCTTTCCACCGTCCCCTTCCACCGTCTCTTTCCACCGTCCCTTTCCACCGTCCCCTTCCACCGTCCCCTTCCACCGTCCCCTTCACCGTCCCCTTCCACCGTCCCTTTCCACCGTCCCTTTCCACCGTCCCTTTCCACCGTCCCCTTCCACCGTCCCTTTCCACCGTCCCTTTCCACTGTCCCCTTTCCACCGTCCCCTTTCCACCGTCCCCTTTCTACCGTCCCTTTCCACTGTCCCCTTTCCACCGTCCCCTTCCACCGTCCCCTTCCACTGTCCCCTTTCCACCGTCCCCTTCCACCGTCCCCTTTCCACCGTCCCCTTCCACCGTCCCCTTTCCACCGTCCCCTTTCACCGTCCACCCCTTTCCACTGTCCCTTTCCACCGTCCCCTTCCACCGTCCCTTTCCACCGTCCCTTCCACCGTCCCTTTCCACCGTCCCTTTCCACTGTCCTTTTCCACCGTCCCTTTCCACCGTCCCTTTCCACCGTCCCCTTTCCACCGTCCCTTTCCCCTTCCTGTCCCCTTCCACCGTCCCCTTCCACCGTCCCCTTTCACCGTCCCCTTCCACCGTCCCCTTTCCACCGTCCCCTTTCACCGTCCCTTTCCACCGTCCCCTTTCCACCGTCCCTTTCCACCGTCCCCTTCCACCGTCCCTTTCCTTTTTCCACTGTCCTTTCCACTGTCCCTTTCCACTGTCCCTTTCCACCGTCCCCTTTCCACCGTCCCTTCACCGTCCCCTTCCACCGTCCCTTCCACCGTCCCTTTCCACCGTCCCTTTCCACTGTCCCCTTTCCACCGTCCCTTTCCACTTCCCCTTTCCACTGTCCCCTTCCACCGTCCCTTTCACCGTCCCTTTCCACTGTCCCTTTTCCACCGTCCCCTTCCACTGTCCTTTCCCCTTTCCCCCTTCACCATCCTTTCCACCGTCCCCTTCCACCGTCCCCTTTCCACTGTCCCTTCCACCGTCCTTTCCACTGTCCCCTTTCCACCGTCCCCTTCCACCGTCCTTTCCTGTCCCCTTTCCACCGTCCCTTTCACTGTCCCCTTTCCACTGTCCCCTTTCCACTGTCCCTTTCCCGTCCCCTTCCACCGTCCCCTTCCACTGTCCCCTTTCACGTCCCTTTCTTCCTTTCACCGTCCCCTTTCCTGTCCCTTTCCACCGTCCCTTTCCACTGTCCCCTTCCACCGTCCCCTTCCCACCGTCCCCTTTCCACTGTCCCCTTTCCACCGTCCCTTTCCACTGTCCCTTTTTCTACCGTCCCTTTCCCTTTCCACTGTCCCCTTTCCACCGTCCTTTCCACTGTCCCCTTTCACCGTCCCTTCCACCGTCCCCTCCACTGTCCCTTTCCACCGTCCCTTTCCACTCCCTTCCACCGTCCCCTTTCCACCGTCCTTTCCACCGTCCCCTTCCACCGTCCCTTTCCACTGTCCTCTTTCCACCGTCCCTTTCCACCGTCCCTTTCCACTGTCCCCTTTCCACCGTCCCCTTTCCACCGTCCCTTTCCACCGTCCCTTTCCCTTTCCACCGTCCCCTTTCCACCGTCCCCTTTCACCGTCCTTTCACCGTCCCTTTCCACCGTCCCTTTCCACCGTCCCCTTTCCACCGTCCCCTTTCCACCGTCCCCTTCCCGTCTCTTCACCGTCCCCTTCCACTGTCCCCTTTCCACCGTCCCTTTCCCGTCCCTTTCCACTGTCCCCTTTCCACCGTCCCTTTCCACTGTCCCTTTCCACCGTCCCTTTCCACTGTCCCCTTCACCGTCCCCTTTCACCGTCCCTTCCCGTCCCTTTCCACTGTCCCCTTTCCACCGTCCCCTTCCCCTTCCACCGTCCCCTTTCCACCGTCCCCTTTCACTGTCCCTTTCCACCGTCCCCTGTCCCCTTTCCACCGTCCCTTTCCACTGTCCCCTTCCACCGTCCCCTTTCCACCGTCCCTTTCACCGTCCCTTTGTCCCCTTCCACCGTTTTTCCTTCCACCGTCCCCTTTCTTTCCCCTTTCCCGTCCCTCTTCCACTGTCCCCTTCCACCGTCCCTTTCCACCGTCCCCTTCCACCGTCCCTTTCCACTGTCCCCTTTCCACCGTCCCTTTCCACTGTCCCCTTCCACCGTCCCCTTCCACCGTCCCTTTCCACCGTCTCCCCGTTCTTTCACCGTCTCTTTCCACTGTCCCCTTCACCGTCTCTTTCCACCGTCCCTTTCCACTTTTCCACCGTCCCCTTCACCGTCCTTCCACCGTCCCCTTCCACCGTCCCTTTCCACCGTCCTTTCCGTCCCCTTCCACCGTCCCCTTTCCACCGTCCTTTCCACTGTCCCCTTTCCACCGTCCCCTTTCCACCGTCCCTTTCTACCGTCCCCTTTCCACTGTCCCCTTTCACCGTCCTTCCACCGTCCCCTTTCCACTGTCCCCTTTCCACCGTCCCCTTTTCCACCGTCCCTTTCCACCGTCCCCTTCCACCGTCCTCCACCTCCCTTCCACCGTCCCTTTCCACCGTCCCCTTTTCCACTGTCCCCTTTCCACTGTCCCTTTCCACCGTCCCCTTCCACCGTCCCCTTTCCACTTCCCTTTCCACTGTCCCCTTTCCACCGTCCCCTTTCCACTGTCCCCTTTCCACCGTCCCCTTTCCACTGTCCCCTTTCCCCGTCCCTTTCCACCGTCCCCTTTCCACCGTCCTTTCCACCGTCCCTTTCCTGTTCCCGTCCCTTTCCACCGTCCCCTTCCACTGTCCCCTTCCCTTTCCACCGTCCCCTTTCCACTGTCCCCTTCCACCGTCCCTTTCCACTTTCCACCGTCCTTTCCACCGTCTCCCTTTCTTTCACGTCCCCTTCCACCGTCCTCCTTTTTCACCGTCCCCTTTCCACCGTCCCCTTCCACCGTCCTTCCGTCCCTTTCCACCGTCCCTTTCCTGTCCCTTTCCCGTCCCCTTCCACCGTCCCTTTCCACCGTCCCTTTCCACTGTCCCTTTCCACCGTCCCTTTCCACCGTCCCCTTCCACCTTTCCACTGTCCCCTTTCCACCGTCCCTTTCCACTGTCCCCTTCCCCGTCCCTTCCACCGTCCCTTCCACCGTCCCTTTCCACCGTCCCCTTTCCTGTCCCCTTTTCCACCGTCCCTTTCCACCGTCCCCTTCCACCGTCCCTTCCACCGTCCCCTTTCCACCGTCCCCTTTCCACCGTCCTTCCCGTCCCCTTTCCACCGTCCCTTTCCACTGTCCCCTTTCCACCGTCCCCTTTCCACCGTCCCTTTCTACCGTCCATTTCCACTGTCCCCTTTCCACCGTCCCCTTCCACTGTCCCTTTCCACCGTCCCTTTCCACACCGTCCCTTCCACCGTCCCCTTTCCCCGTCCCTTTCCCGTCCCTTTCCACCGTCCCCTTCCACCGTCCCTTTCCACCGCCCTTTCCCTTCCCCGTCCCCTTTCCCCTCCCCTTTCCACTGTCCCTTTCCACCGTCCTTCCACTGTCCCTTTCCACCGTCCCCTTCACTGTCCCTTTTCACCGTCCCTTTCCACCGTCCCCTTTCACCGTCCCTTCCACTTTCCCCTTTCACCGTCCCCTTTCCACCGTCCCTTTCCACTGTCCCCTTCCCTTTCCCGTCCCCTTCCACCGTCCCTTTCACCGTCCCTTTCCACCGTCCCTTCCACGTCCCTTTCCACCGTCCTTTCACCGTCCCTTTCCACCGTCCCTTTCCACTGTCCCTTTCCACGTCCCCTTCCACCGTCCCCTTTCCACCGTCCCCTTCCACCGTCCCCTTTCACCGTCCCTTCCACCGTCCCCTTTCCACCGTCCCTTTCCCTTTCACTGTCTCTTTCCACCGTCCCTTTCCACCGTCCCTTCCACGTCCCTTTCCGTCCCTTTCACCGTCCCCTTTCCACCGTCCCCTTTCCACCGTCCCCTTCCACCGTCCCCTTTCCCGTCCCCTTCCTTTTTCCACCGTCCCTTTCCACCGTCCTTTCCACCGTCCCTTTCCACCGTCCCCTTCCACCGTCCCTTTCACTGTCCCTTCCACTGTCCCCTTTCCACCGTCCCCTTTCCACCGTCCCTTTCCGTCCCCTTCCACCGTCCCTTTCCACCGTCCTTTCCACGTCCCTTTCCACCGTCCCCTTTCCCGTCCCCTTCCACCGTCCCTTTCCACCGTCCCTTTCCACCGTCCCCTTCCACCGTCCCCTTTCCACCGTCCCCTTCCCTTTCCACGTCCCCTTTCCCCGTCCCACTTTTCCACTGTCCCCTTTTCCACCGTCCTTTCCACCGTCCTTTCTCCCTTTCTTTCCCCGTCCCTTTCCTGTCCCCTTTCCACCGTCCTCCCCTTTCCACTGTCCCCTTTCCACCGTCCCCTTCCCGTCCCCTTTCCACCGTCCCTTTCCACCGTCCCCTTCCACCGTCCCTTTCCACCGTCCCCTTCCACCGTCCCCTTTCCACCGTCCCCTTTCCACCGTCCCCCCTTTCCACCGTCCCCTTCCACCGTCCCCTTCCACCGTCCCTTTCCACCGTCCCCTTTCCACCGTCCCTTTCCACCGTCTCTTTCCACCGTCCCTTTCCACCGTCCCCTTCCACCGTCCCTTTCCACCGTCCCTTTCCACTGTCCCCTTTCCACCGTCCCTTTCCACTGTCCCCTTCCACCGTCCCTTCTTCCCTTTCCACCGTCCTCCTTTCACCGTCCCCTTTCCACCGTCCCTTTCCACCGTCCCTTTCACTGTCCCCTTTCCACCGTCCCCTTCCACCGTCCCTTTCCTCCCTTCCACCGTCCCCTTCCACCTTCCACCGTCCCCTTTCCACCGTCCCCTTCCGTCCCTTTCCACCGTCCTTTCCACTGTCCCCTTTCCACCGTCCCCTTTCACCGTCCCTTCCGTCCGTCCCTTTCCACCGTCCCTTTCCACCGTCCCTTTCCACCGTCCCTTTCCACCGTCCCCTTCCACCGTCCCTTTCTTTCCCTTCCACCGTCCCTTTCCACTGTCCCTTTCCACCGTCCCTTTCCACCGTCCCTTTCCACCGTCCCCTTTCCACCCCCTTCCTTCCTTTCCCGTCCCTTTCCACCGTCCCTTTCCACTTCCTTTCCACCGTCCCCTTTCCACCGTCCCCTTTCCCCTTCCACCGTCCCCTTTCCACCGTCCTTTCCACCCTTTCCACCGTCCCTTTCCACCGTCCCTTTCCACCGTCCCTTTCCACCGTCCCTTTCCACCGTCCCTTTCCACCGTCCCTTTCCACCGTCCCCTTCCACCGTCCCTTTCCACCGTCCCCTTCCACCGTCCCCTTTCCACCGTCCCCTTCCACCGTCCCCTTTCCACCGTCCCCTTCCACCGTCCCCTTCCACCGTCCCTTTCCACCGTCCCTTTCCACCGTCCCTTTCCACCGTCCCCTTCACCGTCCCTTTCCACCGTCCCCTTTCCACCGTCCCCTTCCACCGTCCCCTTTCCACCGTCCCCTTCCACCGTCCCTTTCCACCGTCCTTTCACCGTCCCTTTCCCGTCCTTTTCCACCGTCCCTTTCCACACCGTCCCCTTTTCCACCGTCCCTTTCCACCGTCCCCTTCCACCGTCCCCTTTCCACCGTCCCTTTCCACCGTCCCTTTCCACCGTCCCCTTCCACCGTCCCCTTTCCACCGTCCCCTTCCACCGTCCCTTTCCACCGTCCCTTTCCACCGTCTCTTTCCACCGTCCCTTTCCACCGTCCCCTTCCACCGTCCCCTTTCCACCGTCCCCTTCCACCGTCCCCTTTCACCGTCCCCTCCCCTTCCACCGTCCCTTTCCACTTTCGTCCCTTCCACCGTCCCTTTCCACCGTCCCTTTCCACCGTCCCCTTCCACCGTCCCTTCCACCGTCCTTTCCACCGTCCCTTTCCACTGTCCCCTTTCCACCGTCCCCTTTCCACCGTCCCCTTTCCACCGTCCCTTTCCACCGTCCCCTTTCCACCGTCCCTTTCACCGTCCCCTTTCCACCGTCCTTTCCGTCCCTTTCCACCGTCCCCTTCCACTGTCCCTTTCCACCGTCCCTTCCGTCCCCTTCACCGTCCCTTTCCACCGTCCCCTTCCCGTCCCCTTCCACCGTCCTTTCCACCGTCCTTTCCACCGTCCCCTTTCCACTGTCCCCTTCCACCGTCCCCTTCCACCGTCCCCTTTCCACCGTCCCTTTCTCCCCCACCGTCCCTTTCCACCGTCCCCTTTC